>NW_014582225.1:0-8362 GCF_000485595.1 Priapulus caudatus
CTCTTTCACACTCCACGTGTCTGCCACCAACAAAAACAAACAAAGAACAAACAGACAGCTAGAGCGCACATGCACGGGAGCAAAAACATGCAGACAGACGCAGGGAAAGATAATTGGGAACTCTAATAAGCGAGAGAAGAACACCGCGACTAGACGAATGAATTAATTAACGAAAAAAAAAATACAACGATCTATTTTCCCACGTGCACGCTGCCGCTTCCTCACTCATGATTCAACAGTGAACGCGGACAAGATCTACATGGGCAGAATATTTCACCAGATGTTGTAATTACCATGTAGGTCGACTGAAAATATACGATAATGAAGCACCTTCCTCTCGATCTCCTCCTCTTCCTCCTCCTCCTCCTTTTCCTTCTCTCTTTCTCTCTCCCTATTTTTATATTATAGATATATGATGTATAATATATTCATTCCTCTTTATCTCGCGTTTTCTTTCTGTCATTCTCTCTCTCTCTTCTCTCTTCTCTGCTCTCTCTCTCTCTCTCTCTCTCTTTCTCTCTCTCTCTCTCTCTCCCCCTACTCTCTTCTCCTCTCATCTCTCTCTCTCTGCTCCTCTCTCTCTTCTCTATCTTCTATCTCCTCTCTTCTCTCTTCTCTCTCTCTCTCTCTCTCTCTCTCTCTCTCTCTCTCTCTCTCTCTCTCTCTCGTCGGCTCTCTCTCTCGTCTAATCTATCTATCTATCTCACTTTCTCTCTCTCTCTCTCTCTCTACTTTTTTTTTCTACACCTTCTCTCTTTCTCTCGTTTTCTATCTCTGCGCGTCGGTGCGTGCGTGTTTTTTGGATAAAATCGATAATGTAAAATGTCAACTATACAAACAAAAACACAAAAACCAAATCATAACATTGTCGCTAATTGTTCCGCGTGTATTGAGATTGCGTGTGCACATTTTATTCCGCCAACCCCCCCCCTCTCCACGGATTTCTTTCCCAGCCCTCACCTACCCACCAACTCACCTCCAACCTATCCATACCTCCCGAACCATCAGCCACCACTCCACCACGAACCCCCATCCCACTCCACCCCATCCACCCGCCACCTAAACCTCCACCCTCCCAGGCAATCCACACCCACGCTGCCACTGCCACTCATTGCCACACCCATTCACCCCACCCATGGAATGCACAACAACCAACCTCCAATCCATCCACCACCCCCTCAACCCCCTCCAAACGCAACCTCCATCCCCCATTCACTCTAATCATCACCACCACCCCAGCCCACCCCCAGCCCACACCCTCTCTCTACACTCCCTCCTCCGCAACGCCACCCTACCCATTACCACCACCAACCCACCACCACTCACTTAACCTCTACCCCACCCCATGTCACATGCACTCCATTCCATCTAACACCGCCCACCCAACTCATCCACCCCCCCCAACGTCGCCACGCCGGGACCCCATCCACCACCGCAGCCCATCACCATTCCATCCACCACCCATCCAGCCACCCCATCCATCCACACCCATCCCAAGTACCACCTCCATACCACCCATCTCACCACCCCATCCATCCACCATCCTCCAATACCATCCACCACACCCCAATCATCACTCATCGATACCACCGCCCCATCCAATCCACCACCATCCACCATCCACCCATCCATCACACCCATCACCACCATCCATCCATCACGCACCCCATCCACTACACCCATCATCACCTCCATCCATCCACCACCCACCCCAACTCGTCACCTCGGATCACCCAGACTTCCCATTCCCTCAACCTACACTCGTAGCGTCCGATCCACTCTCCTTCCTTCCCGTATAATTACGTCTGTCTGTCTGTCTGTCTGTCTGTCTGTCTGTCTGTCTGTCTGTCTGTCTGTCTTGTCTGTCTGTCTGTCTGTCTGGCGTCTGTCTGTCTGTCTGTCTTGTCTCCACGTCTGCAAACACGACAGATGGCGAGCTCACACTACGGCACCTGACGTGTCGGTGTTTATTCTCCCGCTAGCCGTGCCTCGGCTTCGTTACGTAGACCGAGAAGAGTTCTATTTGGGCCGAAAATCAATTTTCAGTCTGGAATTATTCCACGACGATGAAGGCAGCGACGACGACGACGGACGAAGAAGACTTGGTTTTTAAGGCATCCGCTCCAAGCCGCTCGATAAGCCGGAGAAAAAATGGAGCACGCCGCGTGAGGGGAAAACGCACGCGAAAATGTGCGTTTTTTCGCCTCGTTTGCTTCGCGATGCTGTGGAAATAATGGGTCGCCGTCAGATCCGCTGGTCGTGTTGTGCGCACGTAGATGTAGTGTGCGACTGCGTGCGTGTGTAGCGCGCGTGCGTTGGCGTCGTGCCGTGCGTCCGGGCGCGTGGTCTATCGCAAGCATCTTGGGAAAAACTACGCCATATATCTTCCTTCGTGAATGCAGCCAATCAGACGCCAGCATTCTCTCACGGCCCCTCACCCCGAGAAATTCGCTGCAACTCAAGACGGGGGCGAATCCCCCCCCCAAAATTCTGTTTGCAGTAAAAAAAATTATTTTTTTATCTTGCCTTTTACAAAATAAGTACGTCATTCGTTTACGCCGAGCGCTTCTTTGTAAAATAATAGTGGAATCTCTGAGAATGCCTCCTGTTTCTGCTGTGCTGCTGTGCTGCACTGCTACTTGCTGCTTCGCTACTACTACTGCTACGCTATCTGATACTGCCTACTGCTTACTTGCTATGTACTGCTACTGCTACTGCTACTGCTACTGCTACTGCTGCTTGCTGCTGCTGCTGTGCTGTGCTGCTGCTACGCTGCTACCGCTGCTGTGTTACTGCTACGAACTACTACTACTACTAATGACTACATACTACCTACTACTACTACTGATTACTACTACTACTACTACTATCTACTATACTACTTACTTACTACTACTACTACTACTTACTACTATACTAACTACTACTATTATTACTACTACTCACTATGCTGCTGCTGCTTGTGCTGCTAACGCCACAGCGTTTTCATGACGGACGTGTTGCGCGCCTGCGTGAGGAGCATATGAACGATCTCATGAGACGGACGGATGCAGTGATTGGCTGCCATGCGGCGTCGGCAGAAGATGTGCGCGTGCATATGAGAACCCGCCGCATTCGCGTGCATCGCCGCAGTAACGTCGTCCACAGGTTAATAAAGAGCTAATCTACATGGCATTACATGTTGGGGTATTAATGTGTGGGAAGCATTTATGTGTGGTGCGGCGTTATGGCTGGGGGGCATTATGGTGTGGGGCATTACATGATTGGGCGGTAATATATGTGTGGGGGCATTATGTGTGGCGGACTATTATGTGTGGGGTATTATGTGTTGGGGGGCATTACATGTTGGGGTATTATGTGTGGGAGCATTATGTGTGGAAGCACTTTATGTGTGGGGGCATTGCCCCCACCCGTGCTACCGTCCTCAACGGGCCGCCACGAACCACTCAGGTCGTCCAAACGTCGAGTCCTCTAATACCCAAAGAATCGTTGGGGGGCATTATGTGTGAAGCATATGTGTGGGGCATTATGTGTGTTCGGGTGGTAGTATGTGTGGTGCGCATTTACATGTTGGGGTATTATGTGTGGGAGCATTATGTGTGGGGGCATTATGTGTGGGCATTATATTGTGGGGCATTATATGTGGGGGCATTGATGTGTGGGGGCATTATGTTGGGGGCCATTTATAGTGGGGGCATATATATTGTGGAGGGCATTATATGTGGGGCATTATGTGTGGGGGCATTATGGTGTGGGGGCATTTATGTGGGGGATTATATGTGGGGCTAATTCATGTGTACGGGGGATTAATTGTGGGGCATTATATGTGGAGGGCTATATGTGTTGGAAGCATTACGTGTGGGGGCATTAATGTTGGCGGCATTATGTGTGGGGGTATTATGTCGTGGAAGCCATTTATGTGTGGGGGCATTATGTGTGGCGGGCATTATGTGTGGTGGCATTATGTGTGGGCGGATTATAGTGTGGAAGCATTAGATGTGTGGGGGCATTATGTGTGGGGGCATTATACTGTGGCGGGCATTATATGTGGTGGGCTTATGTTGGGAGCATTATGTGTGGGGCATTTATGTTGTGGGGGCATTATATGTGGGGCATTGTGTGGGGGCAATTATATGTGGGGCATTATATTGTGGGCGGCATTATGTGTGCGAGCATTATGTGTGGGCGGGCATTATGTGTGGGCCATTTATATGTGGGGGCATTATATGGTGGGGGCATTATATCGTGTGGCGCATTATGTTGGTGGGCTTATTATGTGGGGGCATTTGTGTGGGGCATTATATGTGGCGGCTTATATGTGGGGGTATTATGTGTGGGGCGCATTGTACTGTTGGGGCAGTTATGTGTGGGTATTATGTGCTGGAAGCTTATGTGTGTGGGATTATGGTGTGAAAGGCATTATGTGGGGTGGGGCATTATGCTGTGGGGGGTATTATGTGTGGGGGCATTTATGGTGTGGGGGCATTATGTTGTGGGGCATTATATGGGGGGCATTATATGTGGGGCTTATGTGTGGGGGGGCATTATGTGTGGGGGCATTAATGTTGTGGGACATTCGTGTGGGGGCAATTGTGATGGAAGCATTATGTATGGGGGGGGATTACTGTGTGGTGAGACATTACGGTGTGGGGGAATACTGTGTGAAGCATTATGTGTGGGGCATTAATGTTTGAGGGGGCCATTATATGTGGGGGCATTATATGTTGCGGGCATATATGTGTGGGGGATCTATATGTGGGTGGCATTATGATGTAGGGGGAATTATGTGTGGGCATCTATGTCGTCGGGGGACCATTATCGCTGTCGGGGCGCACCTTATATGTAGGGCGGCACTCTATATGATGGGCCGGGCAATTGAGTGTGGGGGACCATTATGTGTGGCAAGCATTATGTTGTGGGGGCAATTATGTGTGGGAGCATTATTATGTGGGGCATTATATGTGGGGGCATTCATATGTGGCATTATGTGTGGGAGGCATTATGTGTGGCGGGCATTATATGTGGGGCATTATTGTGTGGGCATTATATTGCTGGGGGCATTATCATGTGGTGGCATTATGTGTGGAGCTTATGTTGTGGGGGCATTATGTGGGGGCATTATATAGTGGGGGGCATTATATGTGGGGCCATTGTGTGTGGCGAGAGTTTATTGTGTGGGACGGTATTAATGTGTGGGGGCCAATTAGTATGTGGGCGGCATATTTACATGTTGGGCATTATGTGTGGGGTATTATGTGCTGGAGCATTATGTAGTTGGGGGCATTATGTGTGGGGCATTACGATTCGGGCGGGCATTATGTGTGTGCGGACATTTAGGTGTGGGGGCATTATGCATGTCGGGGCATATGTGTTGGGGCATTATGTGTGGGGGCATTATGTGTGGGGGCATTATGTGTGGGGGCATTATGTGTGGAAGCATTATGTGTGGAAGCATTATGTGTGGGGGCATTATGTGCTGCGGGGCATTTATGTGTTGGCGGGGCATTATGTGTGGGGAACGGCATTATGTGTGGCGCGGCATTATGTGTGGGGGAATTATCGCTGGTGTGGACAGCATTATGTGTGGGTGGCACTTATGATGTGGGGGCTTATGTTGTGGGGCATTTATGTTGTGGGCGCCATTATGCTGTTGGGGATTTGTGTGGGGGCATTATGTGTGGTGGGCATTATGTGTGGGGGCATTATGTGTGGAAGCATTATGTGTGGGGGCATTATGTGTGGGGGCATTATGTGTGGGGGCATTATGTGTGGGGGCATTATTGTAGTGGACGGGCATTATGCTGGTGGAAGCATTAGTGTGGGGGAATTAATGTGTGGAAGCATATATGTGTGGGAGCATTATGTGTGGAAAGTTATGTGTTGGGGCATTTATGTGTGGGGGCATTATGGTGTGAGGAATTATGCTGTGGGGGCATTTGTGGGTGGGCATTGTTGTTGGGGGCATTATGTGTGGGGGCATTATGCCTGTGGGCGGCAATTATGCTCGGTTGTGGCATTATATTGTGGGGATTATGTGTGGGGCAGTATGGTGTGGAAGCATTATGTGTGGGGCATTACTGTGTGGCGGGACCATGATGCTGTGGAGGCTTATGGTGTGGGGGCATTATGTGTGCGAAAGACATCTTATAGCTGTGGGGGCATTATGTGTGGAGGCATTATGTGTAGGGCGTGCCTTTATGTGTAAGCATTTATGTGTGATGCCTTTATGTGTGATGCATTTTATGTGTGGGGGCATTTTATATGTGGGGGCATTACGATGTGGGGAATTATGTGTGGGAGGCATTATGTGTTGGGAGCATTTATGTGTGGAGGCATTATACATGTTGGGGCATTACATTGTTGGGGTTATTTATGTGTTTGGGGGCACATTACGTGTGTGGGCATATGTGTGGGGGCATTATGTGTGGGGGTGCATTATGTGTGGGGGCATTACATGTTGGGGGCATTATGTGTTTGGGGCCATTACGTGTGGGGGCATTATGTGTGGGGGCATTATGTGTGGGGGCATTCACATGTTGGGGGCATTATTGTGTTGGGGCATTACGTGCTTGGGGGCATTACGTGTGCGCCGGCCATTATGTGTTGGCGGGCATTATGTTTGGCGGGCATTAATGATTGTGGAGGCATTACATGTTTGGGGCATTATGTGTGGGGCCAATATGTGTGGGGGCATACATGTTGGGGCATTAATGTGTGGGGCAATATGTCTGCGCTTGCTGAAAAAGTGCACACCCCTCGTTAGACAGGTTCCATTGCTGTATAGCGATTTGTTAGACATATTCGGTGAACGTTAATGGAAGTTAACTATACGGCATAGCGTTAAGGTGTACGGATGGGGAGGGAAAGGAACGAACTTTGTTTCAGAGAATCTGGTGTGTTTTATTAACTTTATGAGAGGCAATCGTGACACTATAGTGTGGCAGTTGTTATGAGTTGGAACCTCTAGGTGCTGTAGCCAGCAGACTGCATGTTGAGGAATGCCTCTCACTGTTGGTTGTTTTGGGTGGCCGTTTCTTAGCTTACGTGATAGTGGTTGCAGATTGTGTCTCTCTTATATTATATTGCGTGTGTTTTCGCCTCTCGACTATGACTTTTAGAAATTAATTGTGCACGTATTCGTAAAGCGATTTGTTAGTTTGGGGGCTATATATGTGTACGGGGCTAGTTTATGGTGTGGTGGGATGTGCAGGCGTGGCTGAGGTTACTGATCCCTACTTTGCTCACTTCACTTTCGTTGACCNGAGATGATAATAGAATAAAGCGGATGTGAATCGTAGAAGAACCCATACTAAGTCATTACTTTTGCAAACATCACGAGCACACGAGAAGAACCGTAACACCGCGAGCAAACTCGCTTAAAAAAACTTACTTCGATATTTCCGCGCAATTCGTTTATTTCGTAGCCGCGCCGTCTGCCTACGGTTAACTCTCCCTGAACCCCCTCCCCCCCACACTCACACACACACGCACGCACGCACGCACGCACGCATGCAATCGCACGCACGCACGCATACACACACACACACACACACACACACACACCAGCTGAAGCCAATAGCCGTTCGCGGCGCCACGATCGCGCGGCATTACCTTGAACTCTCCGTGAACTCTCCGCTGCGGGACGTACATGGGCGACGACGACTGACTAGAGGAAGTCTCAGCTATCTTCTCCTGCGGACTTGCCGACGCCGAGTGGTCGTAGTAGAGCCGCGGTGGCGACGACATGACGGACATGCGCAGTGACGACGGATGCACGCCGCGCGGCGTGATGACGCCCGGTGACGTCATGCCCTGCGGGGACGACACTGGTGTAGTCACGCGCGACCGCGGAAGCGTGTGCGCGAAGGCCTGCGTGAAAAATGATGAAAAAATGAAGACGTAAATTTTTTGTGCGTTCAGATTCGTTTGTTATATTTTAATTTGTTTTGTTTTTTTTGCTTAATTTGCATGTTTTGTTATCTTTTAAGTGTATACTGACTGCATGTTTGGTACTGCTAATAGGTAGAGGGAGGGAGGTAGGAGTGGAGGTTGTATTTTCTAAATCTATAGGTGTAATTACACTATGGATATTAGGTGAGAGGTGCTGATCTAAAATAAAGTGAACATATTTTTCGAATATGCAAATATGTCTAGGGTATATAGTATATAGGGTATACTTTAAGTGTTGTGTGCGCGTGCCATTGTGCGTGAGTGCGTGCGTGCGTGAGTGTGCGTGCGTGAGTGTGCGTGCGTGCGTACATGCGTGCGTGCGTGCATGAGTGCATACGTGTGTGCCTGAGTGCAAATTCTCCATATTTGTCTATTTTTCGAAATTTTTAAGCGGAATTATATTTGAGAAGCT
>NW_014582226.1:0-289 GCF_000485595.1 Priapulus caudatus
ACACGACACACGACACACACGACACACACACACACCACACACACACACACACACACACACACACGACCACTACACACACACACACACACACACACACACACACACACACACGCACGCACGCACGCACGCACGCGCACACGCACGCACACCTCTAACGGAGTGAGTGCACTGAGAGCTTACCGTTTGCATCGCCATCAGTGATGCTAGCAGGGAAGCTGGGATAACTGAAGCCATGATATACAGCTGATGCTGTGCCAAACATCGCCGAAGCCATGTCAGAACATCGCCA
>NW_014582226.1:2119-8362 GCF_000485595.1 Priapulus caudatus
GCACACACGAGTGCGTGTGTGTGTGTGTGTGTGTGTGTGTGTGTGTGTGTGTGTGTGCGTGCGTGCGTACGTGCGTGCGTGCGTGCGTGCGTGCGTGTGTGTGTGTTTTCACGTATATTCAAGTATTGAGAGAGAAGGTCTAGAGTGGGAAAGAGAGTGTGTATGAGGGAGGGGGAAAAGAGGAAGAGAGACAGAGACAGAGGGGAATAGAAAGATAGCCGGGGAAGAAGAAGAGAGAAAAGAGAAAGCGAGGAAAGAAAAACAGAGCCAGAGAGCGAGAGCGAGAGAGAGAGGGGGAAAGGTGGAGAGAGGGGGGGGGAGCACGTGGTTAGATAAAATAAATAAATTACTTGGCGCCACTGCTAATGATATTGTTACTAAAAGTGTATGAAGCTGCTGTTGTTTTTAATTATTTTTATTGTTGTTGCTGCTGCGGCTGCTGCTGTTGTTGCTGCTGCTGTTGCTGGTGGTGGTGGTGGTGCTGCTGCTGCTGTTGCTGGTGGTGGTGGTGGTGCTGCTGCTGCTGTTGCTGGTGGTGGTGGTGGTACTGCTGCTGCTGCTGCTACTGCTGATGCTTCTTCTTCTTCTGCTGCTGCTGTTACGGCTGCTGCTGCTGCTACTGCTGCTGTTGTTACTGCTGCTGCTGCTGTTACTGCTGCTGCTGCTAGTGCTTCTTTTGTTACTGCTGCTGCTGTTGCTGTTGTTGCTGCTGCTACTGTTGCTGCTGCTGCTGCTGCTGCTGCTGTTACTGCTGCTGTTGTTGCTGCTGCTGCTGCTGCTGCTGCTGCTGCTGTTACTGCTGCTGCTGTTGCTGTTACTGCTGCTGTTGTTGCTGTTACTGCTGCTGCGGCTGCTTCTACTGTTGCTGCTGCTGCTGCTGCTGCTGCTGTTGTTGCTGTTACTACTACTGCTGCTGCTGCTGCTGTTACTACTGCTGCTGCTTCTGTTACTGCCGCTGTTGTTGCTGCTGCTGTTGTTGCTGCCGCTGTTGTTGCTGCTACTGCTGCTGCGGCTGCTTCTACTGCATCTTCTTTTCTTCTTTTCTCCTGCTGTTGTTACTGATGCTACTACTGCTACTGCTGTTCCTACAGGTATTAATATTGAATCCTGTATGAAGCCCTGTCGGTGGGAAGCTGAGGAGAACTGTGACGTGTTAATGACGCGTGGCTAACGATTGTTGCGCGCGTATCAATAACACGTCTGTCACCACTGTGTCGCGTCTGTCACCACTGTCGCGCTTGATGACGAATATGCATGAGCTTGAACAAGCTCTCATGAGCAAGAACGGCGATAAATCTTACAAAACAGCTCCGACACGAATATATATATATATATATATATAATATGGATAGTTCTGTGTCATGATGAATGACTTCGTACGATACGACTACCAAACTATCTACTATGCTACTGCTAACCCTACCACAAACACCCGCTGGCGGGCCGTGACCGACGCAGCACGTGTTTGCTGTCATCCAAACACCAACGAGCAGCGGTACACGCAAAGAATAGGAGAGAGAATAACGCAGACGAGAGCCCTCCTCCAGCACACATCACACAACAGCACCACAGCACACACACGCACGACACACACATCACAGCACCACACACGCCACACACACCACGAACACACACGCACGCACGTCACGCGCTACAACTACACGCCCACACCCACGCCGCCAAGCACCTACACCACAGCATCACACACAGCGCACACACACGCGGCGGCCGCGCACGCGCAACACGCGCGACGCACACACGCACCACACACACACACGACGCACACACACAACACACGTCACGGACATGTACACAGTCACGACAACAGCATCACACACACAACACACAGCACTACACCGCGCACGCACGCACACGCGCACGGCGACACCACACACACCCACTACAGCACGGCACAAACACACAACACACACGCACACACACACCAACCACAACACACACACACACACACACAGCTCACGCACACAACACACGCACCACCAACGACCACACGCACGCACACAAACACCCACGCACGCCCCCGCCGGCGCCCGCTTGTAACCAGTAGTACTCCGTACACGGGAGTACCGAATAAGGAGAGATTGACCACTCGATGACACTCGAAACCACTCCAATCTCGCCGGTGTGTTTGACAGAGTGCGCCACAGTGGCGGGAGCGCGCGACGAGTGTTTCCAACATCACGATCTGGTGGCTAAATCCCCGTCTATATACACTGCGGAACTACGCACGCACGCGACCACCACCACTACGCACGGCACACACACGCAACAGTACGCCACCGGCAACAGCACACACACGCACGCACACACACACGCACGCACGCCGCACCACACACACACACACCAACACCATCACACACACAACCACACCGCACACGCACGCACACCACGCACGCGCACGCATGCTCGTCACGCACCACGCACGCAACACACACACACTACACACCACACACACACACCCCACAACACACACAGCACCACAAGCACGCACAGCACATACCACCCCCCCCCACACCAACAGCATACGCCCCTCCACACAACACCCACAGCCCACCACACACCATACACCCGTAATATACGTGAGACGCGAGGTCCCCTACGGGGGGGTTCCTACTTGGTTTACAGCCAACATACTGATCTGTCTAACGTAGCGTAACGCCAGCTCACGGTCTAACTGTGTCGGTCTGTACTAGGCCAACTCCAAGAACCATCATGTAGGGCGTTGCTAGGGCGTGCTAGGGTGTAGGAGGAGGAAAGAAAGGAGGTAGCGGAGAAGAGGGGGAGGAGGGCGGAAGCAGGGCCGGATAGAGGGGAAGGGAGGGGGGATTATGACGGTACATTGGTGAAGGATTGGCACCGACTTAGCACACTAGCCAACACGGAAAGAAGTACGCCGCAAAGACCGACCCACAGTTAGCGGCAGAGAGTGAAAGCGGGGAGACGCCCGCACGTGGATGCGACAAAGAAGAGAATAGTGCTTAAATGACACAGATAGAGAGGGAGAAGCGAGAGGGGAGCCAAGCGAGAGAGGAGGCCGGAACGAAGGAGAGAGAGAGAGGAGGTGAGAGGACGGAGGGGAGCCGGGGTGGACGGGGTAGAGGGCCAGGAGACTGGGCGAGAGAGAGAGAAGGAGAGAGAAAGAGAGGAGAGTGTGTGATTGTATGTGATGTGTGTGTGTGTGTGTGTGTCGCTGCTCGGTGTGGTTGGTGTGCCTGTGATGTGGTGTGTCAAGTGATGCTGTGGCCAGTTAAGTGAAAAGAGTGTGTGTGTGGTGTGTTGTGTGTGTGTGTGTGTGCCTGGTGTGAGCCTGTGTGTGTGTGTGTGTGGTCCGTGGTCGAGAAGAGAGTGAAAATAGAGAGAGGCCGAGATCGAGAGAAAAGCGGAGAAAGAAAAGACGAGTGAGGAAGAGAAGCAGAGAGAGCAGAGAAAGCAGAAGAGAGAGAGACGAGAGAGAGAGGAGCTGAGGAAGATGAGACATCACGCATGCTGTCCAGCTTCTCCGGCACAAACCTCTAACGAACAACAGAACACGCAACAACATGACGGACACAGACGCTGTAGCCTACTCACTCAACTTCAACCCGCCTCGGCCGCACCTCGGCCCACCACCCTCAGATCCGCCGGACACTCCAGAGCAAGAGAGTGAAGGCGCCAACGACACACAGGGACCAGGCAGCACCCACGACCAGGGGCTAAAGCCACCGCGACGCTCCACCCACCCCTCGGACGCCAATCCAACGCAGTCAACGCTGCTCAGGAGCCCCAGAACGATAAGGCCATCAAGATTTTAAAGTTCACAATTCAGAAAGCCGTTCAGCCGCCAATCCCACCGCGCAGGTGGAATACGCCAGCCAAGCATCTCTCCGCACATGGAGCTCTCAGCTCCCAGCGCACACTCAAACCGAAACGAAAGCGCGGGAGCAAGGAGCACAAATTTCCCCCCCCCCGCAGCACAAAAACCAACACAGCAACAGAATATCGATCGAAAGCACAAATACAGGCTAGCGAGCACAGAATATTTCACATGGCGCACACCAACTCGCCTTGCGATGATACAAGCGATTTCGTCAGCGAACGAGTCGAGGCACCGGAAGTAGTGATATATAGAAACGAGGCACGAAGAAGAAAGCATATTCGAGCCAGAGGAAGCTGCATGACTAACGACGCACACGTCTGAGAGCGACGGTAGGTCGCAGATATCGGTTGAGCGGGAGGCAAGAAGATCCGACCATAGCGAAGTAGGAGCAGATGCGACAGACCATGTAGTCAAAGACGAACCTATAAGCACCAGGAGTATATATACCACGATGACGCACAAAAATAACCACGTCACACACAGAACGCGTACACGATCACACAGCATCATAATATAATGCGTTACCAAACACGATCTTCCTTCAATCGCCGTCCGGCATCCTCGTCTCTCTACTCACCCCTCAGCGCTTCCCGTCTACTCGCGACAGGTAACATAGGCTAGACACAGACGCACATTAGCGACAGCGTTCGCGCCACACGACGTTTCACCTGCGACAAAGAGTCGGGACTGCAACGCGCTCTCTCTCTCGTCGGTCTCGTCCATCATCATCCTCACTCGCTCCACCTCAACTACTGCTTGCTTCGCAGGAAGCGGCGTCACATGCTACGCCAGGACAGCGATGAGACTGGGAGAGTGGGGGATACAAGGAGTTAGGAGGGAAGGCTAAGGGGGGAGGGAGCCCCCTCCTGCTTATCTCTCCCTCTCTCCCTCGTGACGAGCACATCTAATGTTAAAGCGTGTTCCTGACTACACGGCGCCGCGTCGAAGGATGTGTTGAATGCTCGCACCTGGTGCGAGAAGCAGGACTGCGGGACACGAGGGAGTAATGTGGGGAGGAAGGGGAGTGGCAGGGAGTGGCGACGTCAGCCCGGAGAAGGGCGGAGGGGCGGCGGAACCACTACGCTCATAGTAATATCCGCACGATCTGGGTGCATCGTGCCACGATACACAACCTGCGAGCCGATCGAGGGGATGAGTCAGAGGAGTTCTGCCGGCAGATGTGACTCAGATCGCTGCCCCTCCCACGGTACAGCCTGCCACACGCCCCGCCGCGGTCGCGGTCGGCGTGAAAGTTGGGTCGGTTCGTTAGCGAGTTTGATGGGACGCCGCTTGCTGCATGTGTGGCAACCAGATAGCTGGTCGGTAGTGATACAGAGATGTCACATGACACGAAGGCTGATGCAACAAAACAGGAGGCAGTACCAGAAGACGCTCGCCCGCCGCAACAACACACAACGACTATCGGACCAGTTGCCCTCGACGCGTAACCCTACCCCGCGCTCTTGCTCTTTTTCTCTGTCTCTCTAGTCACGTCGAATACGTCTTCCTGCATTACGCCTTCACTATGCGCGTGCACCACGTCCGTGTAAAGCCTGCCTATACTCCACTGCCTCGTCTCTCTTTCTTCATTGACGAGTTGAGGAGACGGCTGGGAGCATATCTGGATACGTCTACTCCGGATCGCTCTATGCAGCTTTGTACGTATATATAGGTGCGGGCCTTAAAGAGCTGTGGCTCAAGGAGCTGATCATAATACCCCCTTCACTCCTCTGAGCATTTCTCCTCCGTCCTACCTATTCCATCCCCAAAGCTGCTCTTCCATCTGCTCCTCCCAGACTTACCTCCTACTCCTTTCTCCCCTTCACCTGTTTGGTGCATGTTCCTCCTTCCTCTTCGCGTCTCTCGCGCCACGCGTCTATGCAGCACATACACGCAGCGCACGCGGGACCAGAGCACAACGCCACGTGCCGCGCCGGCCGGCGAGGAGTTACAGGCTGGGCGCGCCCACCTGAGCGGAATTGGCCCACCCCCGTCCGAGTAACTGAAAATCAGAGGCTGTTCGTGTGTCAACAGAGCGCGCGAGAATTGCGGAGTAGGCACAGGGAACGGAGTGAGGATAGGGGTAGCAGATTAATTTCGTCATTATTCGGGATGTTCTGCTCACCGCGAGTAGCAGCCTTGCTAAGAGCTTGAAAGAATAGTCATGGAATCAGAGATTATTAGCGCCAGAAAATATGCTCAGAACTATCAGATGACGTAGATACTGTACATATATATATGACATTCAGAACTAACATATATGAGGAGGTATATATATTATAGATAAGTAGTCCATATATGAGTGTCGCATAATAATTAGGGTATATATCCATATATATAAGGTGATCTAGTGAAGCGGCGGCATGATA
>NW_014582227.1:0-1252 GCF_000485595.1 Priapulus caudatus
AATATATATATGTATATATATATACTAGTATGTATATTAATATATATACATTCAGTCTATAGATATACCTACATATATATGGTCTATGGCTTTCAATAAAGCAGCTATATGGCATACATCCCCACGGTACCACATCGATATTTACAAGTAGAACTTCCTGCGCTGTAAAACTACTGTACATTTAATTAGCACTACAGTCAGGAAACCTCGCCACACCAGTGGCTAGCTGGCTAGAAGCCATCACCTCCGTGTAACTCGTAGAGGTGGTCGCACTGTATAATTGCCACTCGAGGGAAACGCGAAACGTGCCGGTCATAAACCGCTGTGCCAGCGTCCGTTCTATAGAGGTGGCCGTTATATAGAATGGACCAGCTCTATAGAGGTGGTCCATTCTATAGAGATGTTCCGTTCCATAGAGATGTTCCGTTCCATAGAGGTGGTCCATTCTATAGATGTGGTCCATTCTGTAGAGCTGGCCGTTCTATAGAATGAACCAGCTCTATACAGGAGACCGTTCTATAGAAGAGGCCATTAACATAGTGTTGAGCATATACGTGTGCGCGCGCGTGGCTTACTTACTTTGACGGTGAGCCTGGTCTGGTCGACGAAACTCTTCCGCTCCTCCACGTCGGCTTCGCTTATCTTGAATTTCCTCGGATTCTTCTCGACGATACCTGCAGCGGCGCCGACAGAGAGGGTTACGCACGCACGCATGCACGCATGCACCTACGCACGCAAACACACACACGCACACGCACGCGCGCATGCATCAGCACGTATGTTCGAGCAGATGCTATAATCTCTCACGCGCACGATGAGAGCGAACACACACGGACGCACGCACGCACGCACGCACGCGCGCACGCACGCGCGCACGCATCAGCACGTATATGTTCGAGGAGGTGCTAGAATCTCTCACGTGCACGGTGAGAGCGAACACACACGTACGCACGCGCGAACACACGCACGCACGCACGCGCGCACGTATCAGCACGTATGTTCGAGCAGATGCTAGAATCTCTCACGTGCACGGTGAGAGCGAACACACACGTACGCACGCGCGAACACACACGTACGCACGCACGCACGCACGCACACACGCGCACGCACGACCACACACAAACACACAAACACGCGTACGCACGACCACACAAACACACAAACACGCGTATGCACGACCACACACAAGCACACAAACACGCGTACGCACGCACAGAAAAACACGCACGCATCCAGCAGTTTGCGTGCATAC
>NW_014582227.1:2237-8361 GCF_000485595.1 Priapulus caudatus
ACGACCACACAAACACAAACACGCGTACGCGACCACACAAACACACATACACGCGTACGCCGCGACCACACAAACACCAAACACGCGTACGCCGCGACCACACAAACACACATACACGCGTACGCACAACCACACAAACACCACCACACAAACACGCGTACGCACGACCACACAAACACACAAACACGCGTACGAACGACCACACAAACACACATACACGCGTACGCACGACCACACAAACACACATACACGCGCACGCACGACCACACACAACACACAAACAGTCGTACGCACGACCACACAAACACACAAACACGCGTACGCACGACCACACAAATACACAAACACGCGTACGCACGCACAGAAAAACACGCCCGCATCCAGCAGTTTGCGTGCATACGTACACGTGCATATACGCACGCATACATACACGAACGCACGGACACCACGCACGCACGTACGCACACAAACACACTCGTCTTCCACACTTACCAAAAATTCGAGCTTTCAACGTGCATTTTAATTTTACATAATTTATTAACCGGCGCAAAATTAAAAATTAATACGGCTTCATCGATCAAGTCCCCGCAGCAATGAGTTCTACTCGCAACGTCTCATTACCACCTCGGCGCTAAATACAGTCCACGGCCTACCTCCTCGACCTTTTCTTTTCGGCAAAAGTAAACCACGGTCAATTACACACAGGGTTGCGTCTTATGGGCGCTCACCTATCGTCTCATCCAGATCCTCTAGGTCCCACTCAATGCTTCGTATGCTATTTCGTAGTTCGTTCGTAGTCCAGTCAACCTCCTCCTTGGAAACGGCATCGGGATCGTGTACGAGTTCACACCAGCGTGCGTAGAGACTTCGCGAGGTAGCAACAGCTTTTGACACTTCTCTGCGGGGCGAGAACACAAAAAACAGCAAAATGAGCGCGGAGGAAGGAAGAGGAGGGGGCGGAGAGGTTATCATTCTATATGTACTTTGTCCTCTGCAGCGATAGCAATTTTTATTATCTGTGTCAAAATGAACGCTGATGGAGAAGACAGGTTACTGTGGTCGTACTTTTTGATGAGCACAATTAATAAAATATTGCTATCTCTGGCCAAGAGAAATGAACCGATGCGAGGAGACAGGGTTAGCGTTCTAACGTACATTGTTTGACACAGATTAATAAAAATGCTATCGGCTGCCAGAGAATGAACCGCGGGATGGAGGAGACAGGTTACGCGGTAGTCGTATTTTTTGACAAAACAGATAATAAAAAATAGCGGATCGCTGTAGAGAAACCGAATGCTGAGGCGTATGTTCGCGAACACCATGCTTGTAGCCGCGCGCGCAGCGTATAATGTTCGTTCACATGTGCACGATGACACATTCCAGCTTACACTGGCTCCGCATATAACCAACTGCACGGATCGAAATTTATGCTAGATAGACTGTCGGCTCGGCGGCCGATTTCTTCATGAATTGCCTTTCGGCAGCAGCGAGTGGTCTAGAGTTAACGCCTGTCGGCACACGTCTACTGTCCAGTTCACACATTAAACAATTTCGTGCGCAGAGCAGAGTATGATTAGTCCGATTGCCGACCAAAAAGAAAGTAAATTGATTTTTCATGTTTTAGACACGTAAAATAAAATGTAAAAATTATTGTGAGTTTTTTTTTGTGATCCGACTGACCCTTTATATATTTTTGAAATAAACTTCCTTACATGCAACGTAGAAAGCATTTATAATGAAAGGGTGCAATGACACTGTACCCTCACCTTGGGTGTGAAGAAGAGGGATGGAGTCTATATAAAGCAAGAGTATACATATGGATAGAAACTCCGCATTAATATAGGCAATATCTCCCCATTATATACTCTGAGAAGTGAATACTATTGTCATAAGGTTTGAAATGGCGAAAATAAAATGTTTCAGATCTGAAAGTCTGAAATCTGACCGAGAGATGGGTGACGTGGTTCTTGAGTTACCGTTGACGTCATAGGCAGACACTGAAATTGCATAGGTGGAGTTTGCCAAATTCTACCTAAGTTTGCACTAATTTTAAAAAAAGGATATCAAACACGTGTGATATGTTTTTGGGCGCAGTCTTATTCATTCACATACTTTGATGAAAAAATGAGGCAAAATCCGGTTGACCTGAACCTGACTGTATGGCCATTTCCATTTTTGCCAAAAAGGGCGCGGTGTCTCGATAGTAGGTCAAATGTAGGCGTGTCCAAAATAGGAACGTTCAAGACCTCTCCCATAAGGAGTAACACTATATGCAATTTGAAACATGTGGGTCTAAACCCCGGTTCCCGAGTTATCGTTGACCATAGCCAAATGTTGACACGACGGATCAAACGATGAACGATCGTAAACGGACGACACCGCATGCAATAGCTCATGCTGCACGATTCAAGGCAAGCTAATAAAAAATAAAACTTCAATCTTCACTTGTGCACATACACAAGTATTATGCGATGAAATTGCGATCTACACACTCCTTAACTTTCTTCGAGTATAGTTTTCTAATTTTTTTTAATTGACGAAACTGATTTGTACAAAAAGCAAATTCGTTCAACCATTCGCAGTATTAGAGAACACAATCGAATTACGGCATTTATAGTCATCAATTGTATCTCTTAGATAAATTCGATGAAAGAAATAATAGACAGGGAATGCAAAGAAGAATTGTGCCTCGTCGGGTTGTGTTTAAACATTTACCCAAAGAGAAAGATAAAATCACATCGAGCAGTGTAACTACATTACGCCAAAAGATTGAACACGTCAACAATGGCTAGAAGAAGAAGTGTCAATGACACCTGTAGCTCACCACAAAAAAAGGACGACAAATGAGTGAGTGAGAAGAAGTCAGTTTTAATGAGCAACATCGACGGTACATTATAGAAACGAAGAGGATATATGGGAGAACTCCCATTAATATACTCCCCCCCCCTTGATAATTATATGTGTAAATTTTATGTGAAAATAATAAATAATATATATATTCTATAAATTATAAATAATATAAACGCAAAATGAATCACAATTTGTGACGGAAGAGTGCGGAATACCCGCTTTAATGTTTCTCTTACATATAATCATTATATCATAATAATAAGAACTAATAAATAGTAAAATAATAATATGTTCACTAGGCAGGGAATTTTGCAATTAATATATCGGCAAATTAAGATATTGTCATGGAAATCTTGTAAACGACCAAGACGAGTGTGCGACACCACAGACTGTTGTTATCTGCGTGTCTATATAATAATTGCCGAACGCCTACCTAGATTTGCAAAATTTCTTTTAAAGGCATAATACGACCATCGATTATGCAAAGTTGACGAATGCTAACAGTAACTGGCACTTGTGTAGTTAAAAAGTAACATACGCTTATAGACCAAACGCGTATTAGTTTGTCCATATCACGCTAATCGAGTAGAAAATGTCTAATATGAAATCCGTAAATTTGGTAATCTGGCGACAACGCGAATTTAGGGCAACTAAAATAAACATCGGAAGTTCTTCGGGGACGCAGCGATGTGCTAACGGATGTTGAGTCATGCGGAATTGTTGTTCCGGGTATAATGTTTGCCTAGTGTTATTATTTGCATAGTTGCCCACATATGATATGTTTGCTTGTAAATCTCAAGAACCGTATATCATGTTATTCCCGAATCCCCAAGAGTAAAACCATAACGTACGATTGCGCACCAGACTACAAGGATCGAAATACACTGGACGGCCCGAGCCATACGGGCCGAAAACTGTCGCGGTGCACCTATAATCATGTAATACACCGCTCGCTGCAGTTCTGAGGCCGGTTAGCCAGACCCGGCATGGCGGTTTGTAGCTGTCAAACAACGCGATTTCCTGGACTGCGGGATTTCAATTAAGCAGCATTTCTGTAGTAACGTCAGCAGTGTATGGCACAAACTAATACGCGTTTGGCTTATATAGTAATGTACTTATTAACTAACACAAGGTGCCAAATTACCTGTACATTCGTACTTAAAATTGCATAACGATGCGTCGAAATAATGCTTTAAAATATCAAAACCGTGCCCTAGCCCATTATGTCATTCACTACAAAATGAGCAAAATCCGTGAACCCCTGACTGAACTAATGGTCAATTCCCATTTTTGCGCAAAAATATTGCCGTGGCTCGAAAGTACTGTCGACTGGCGTGCCCCAAAATAGGAAAGTTTACATATGGGAGCATAGCAGTAGACAACTAATACCCCCAATTTCAAACATGATGGGTCAAACGGTTCCTGAGTGTATCATTGACCGAGCCAAAATGTTAGACGGAACGGACGGCGACGTAACACAGACGACGGACCCATGGCAAAGCTCAGCTTACGCTATGTCAAGGTGAGCGGTAAAAACAGCTCCGGAAAACGAAAAGTTCCTATATTAGGCAGAAGAGGATAAGACGCCACGGCACCGACGCAGCAACACGTCACACCTGCCTAGTTTCATCGGCAATTATCAGCAGAGGCAGCACGCACGGCTAGCCTCGTTAAGTAGCTTCAACGTCTGCTACACAGATAGTGAACTGTTGGTTTACGCCGAATATGCCGCTTCAGCGGACTCTATAATTGGAAACTCGTTTCGAACTAAATAGTATACGCATTTCATATCGGAAGAAAGATTAGGCGTCGGCCAAAAAGTATCGAAGTTAAAAAGATATTAAGATGAATACATGGAAGTATGAGAATAGTAGTTGGTAGTTCCCGACTGCAGGTTACGATTTATTAGCTGATGCTATCTTCACGGGCCTAGGGCCCGATTCCAATTAAGTCTACATATTCACATTGTGTCACAGCATAAAACACAAATACATGAGCCAGCACCGACCCTTTAACAATTATTTAATTTAACATGCAATTGTTTTATGCAAGTATGTTAACTTACACGTTCTTCACGTAAAGCGCAAATGACCGTCAACGCAGCGGCGCAATTAGCAGCAAAAGCCATCAGTCAACTAGAGCAGCTTAGGAGAGTCACAAGACCTCCGCCACTGCTGCTCATTGTTGTCACGTGAGTAATTGTTATTAATTTAATTAAAGTAAATAATTAATGGATCCCGGATCACGCACGAAAAGTAATCAATCTAACTTACCCCATTTCTGACCTATCCTGCAAAATGTATTAATTAATTAATTAACGGATCCGGCAATCACCAACCAAAATGTAATCAGCTGAAGTTACCCATTTCTGACCTATCCTGAAAATTTCTGACAATCACCGTTCATGAACTTTTTTAGTTAGGCTGTACAACCGACAAACCTAACAACACAATCTAACAAAACAGCACGCGGGTGAAAACATAACCTCCTGCTAACACCTTGCGGAGGTAATTTAGGACAATAGGCCCCCACCCGATTCTTGGCGGGTAGCGTTGTGCGGCCTCTAGTACTTGCTGTGGCGGGCAAGGACGCTCCCGGTCACCATGCCTAATATGATTTCCTCAGCAACGACGACGAAAGTGCGAGAAAGCCAGATACAGTACACATCTAAAAGCCGCTTGCGATGAGGACAGTTGATGAAGCGTACACGTACACCGCTAGTGTACGTACACAGATATGGTGAATATTCGTCGACAGAATGATGGGTTTGATGATAAATAGCATTTGGCATGGCACACAAGTAGGGACATACCCTTAGGAATGATTTTTTGGATAAGGGACATCGCATATTGTCCCATAGGGTAAGCTGAGCGATGGTCGCCGGGAGACATATCCTCCCACCACCCCACCCCCTTCGTCCCAGAATTCCATAAACTTTCGTCAGGAACGAGGTTAAAAACATTGATGTTAGGAACGAGGTTTAATCACACCATAATGAAGCAGTCAATATTGCACCGTAATAGAATATAGTTGTTATTAAGAATACTGCATTGCGCCACATTCTTACCCACACATTATCCGAGCGCACATTCGGCTGTTAGTACACATTTTCGCGATTTAAGTATAACATTTTTTAACACATTTTGAATACATTGTGCGGTGCAGTTATTGATGCACTTGCAGCACAGATTCTTACCCCATTCCGCGCGCAACATGTCCGCTGTTAGTGCACATATTCGCTGTTTAGTAGGCCATGTCCGCTGTTTCAGTATAA
>NW_014582228.1:0-302 GCF_000485595.1 Priapulus caudatus
GGACCCATGTTACTGCCTGATGGCCCAATGTTACTACCTGATGGACCCATCTAACTGCCTGATGCAACCATGTTACTGACTGATGGCCCAATGTTACTGCCTAATGGACCCATGTTACTGCCTGATGGACCCATGTTACCGCCTAATGGACCCATGTTACTGCCCGATGGACTCATGTTACTGATTGATGTAACCATGTTACTGCCAGATGGCCCCATGTTACTGCCTGATGGACCCATGTTACTGCCTGATGGACCCATGTTACTGCATGATGGACCCATGTTACTGCCTAATTGACCCAA
>NW_014582228.1:4507-5452 GCF_000485595.1 Priapulus caudatus
TGGGTCCATCAGGCAGTAACATGGGTCCATCAGGCAGTAACATGGGTCCATCGGGCAGTAACATGGGTCCATTAGGCAGTAGCATGGGTCCATCAGGCAGTAACATGAATCCATCGGGCAGTAACATGGGTCCATCAGACAGTAACATGGGTCCATCAGGCAGTAACATGAATCCATCGGGCAGTAACATGGGTCCATCAGGCAGTAACATGGGTCCATCAGGTAGTTACTGCTGCACTACTACTGCTGCACTACTACTGCTGCACTACTACTGCTGCACTACTACTACCTTCACTACTACTGCTGCACTACCACTGCCTTCACTACTACTGCTGCACTACTACTCTTACACTACTACTGCTGCACTACTACTGCTGCACTACTACTGCTATATACGACTGTTTTGACGTATCTTCTTGACACGTAGTACGAGTGTGAGAAGCGAGAATGCAACCTGTGGCGCAGTTTGTGGGAGTGATATTCACGTCGAGCATTCGACTTCATGGCACTTCGTTACTAAGTAGAGCGATCGTTGATGGAGAATCTTTCATTCTATACGTATTACAAACGCCTCCTTCATATCGCTCTCTACGTCCAAACATGTTTACTGCCTTATGGTAATGCATTGTTGCCTAATGAACCCATGTTACTGCCAGATGAACCCATGTTACTGCCTGACGGACCCATGTTACTGCCTGATGGCCCAATGTTCACTACTACTGCTGCACTACTACTGCTGCACTAACCAGCAGTAGTAGTGAAGGTAGTAGTAGTGCAGCAGTAGTAGTGCAGCAGTAGTAGTGCAGCAGTAGTAGTGAAGCAGTTGAGTGCAGCAGTAGAGTGCAGCAGTATTAGTGCAGCAGTAGTAGTGTAAGAGTAGTAGTGCAGCAGTAGTAGTGAAGGCAGTGGTAGTGCAGCAGTAGTAGTGAAGGTAGTAGTAGTGCA
>NW_014582228.1:6400-7173 GCF_000485595.1 Priapulus caudatus
TGATGGACCCATGTTACTGCCTGATGGACCCATGTTACTGCCTGATGTAACCATGTTACTGCCTGATGGACCCATGTTACTGCCTGATGTAAACCATGTTACTGCCTGATGGACCCATGCTACTGCCTGATAGACCCATGTTACTGTCTATTGGACTCCGGCTAGTTATAGTTGGACCCGTGTTACTGCCCGATGGACCCATGTTACTGCCTGATGGACCCATGCTACTGCCTAATGGACCCATGTTACTGCCCGATGGACCCATTTTACTGCCTGATGGTACCATTCTACTGCCTGATGGTACCATGCTACTGCCTGATGGACTCATGTTACTGCCCGATGGACCCATGTTACTGCCTGATGTAACCATGTTACTGTCTGATGGACCCATGTTACTGCCTGATGGTACCATGCTACTGCCTGATGGACCCGTGTTACTGTCTGATGAACCCATGTTACTGCCTGATGGACCCATGTTACTGCCTGATAGACCCATGTTACTGCCTGATGGACCCATGTTACTGCCTGATGGACCCATGTTACTGCCTGATGGGCCCATTGTTACTGCCTGATGGACCCATGTTACTGCCTGGTGGACCCATGTTACTGCCTGATGGATCCCATGTTACTGCCTGATGGACCCATGTTACTGCTTGATGGACCCATGTTACTGCCTGATGGTCCCATGTTACTGCTTGATGGACCCATGTTACTGCCTGATGGTCCCATGTTACTGCTTGATGGACCCATGTTACTGCCAGATGGCCCCATAT
>NW_014582228.1:7918-8361 GCF_000485595.1 Priapulus caudatus
CTGCCTGATGGACCCATGCTACTGCCTGATGGACCCATGTTACTGCCTGACGGACCCATGTTACTGCATGATGAACCATGTTACTGCCTGATGGATCAAGGTTACTACCTGATGGACCCATGCTACTGCCTGGTGGACCCATGTTACTGTCTGATGGACCCATGTTACTGCCTGACGGACCCATGTTACTGCACGATGGACCCATGTTACTGCCTGATGGATCAAGGTTACTACCTGATGGACCCATGCTACTGCCTGATGGACCCATGTTACTGCCTGATAGACCCATGTTACTGACTGTTGGACCCAAGCTACTGCCTGATGGACCCATGTTACTGCCTGATGGATCAATGTTACTGCCTGATGGACCCATGTTACTGTCTATTGGACTCCGGCTAGTTATAGTTGGACCCGTGTTACTGCCCGATGGACCCATGTTACTG
>NW_014582229.1:0-612 GCF_000485595.1 Priapulus caudatus
AGAGAGAGAGAGAGAGAGAGAGAGAGATGAGAAAGCTGGAAGGAGACAGACACAGATCGAGAAAGAAACACTGTTACCACGAGCACTGTAATAATCACACAGTGACGCCACCTGTTGGCATTACGATGACTCACCATGAGGACGGGCCAGCTGTGAGCGCCCCCTGTTGGCATTACGATGACTCACCATGAGGACCGGCCAGCTGTGAGCGCCACCTGTTGGCATTACGATGACTCACCATGAGGACGGGCCAGCTGTGAGCGCCCCCTGTTGGCATTACGATGACTCACCATGAGGATGGGCCAGCTGTGAGCGCCCCCTGTTTGAATGATGAACTGATTCGCGATGATTTGCGGATCCAGATCCAATAGTTCCACGAGCGCGTGACTGGAGCTGACAGATTTCACTACCACGCCTGAAATGTCACACACCGCAACTAGCTAAGCTGAGACTCGCTTAATTTAGATATATTTTAATCAATGTCAACTGCATTCAGGTTAACACCCGTGTATAATTGAAAGCAAACTATATATATATAGTTTGGTTTCAATTATATATCATATATCTATCTCTCTCTCTCTCTCTCTCTCTCTCTCTCTCTCTCTCTCTCTC
>NW_014582229.1:1995-3058 GCF_000485595.1 Priapulus caudatus
AGAGGAAGAGTAGAGTAGATAGATAGATAGATAGATAGATAGATAGATAGATAGATAGATAGATAGATAGATAGATAGATAGATAGATAGATAGATAGATAGATAGATAGATAGAGAGGGGGAGAGATAGCGCGAGAGAAAGCGAGAGAGCGAGCGAGAGAGCGAGAAAGAGAATAAGCGTGTTAGAGTGAGAGGGACAGAGAGCGCGAGAGAGAGAGAGAGAAAGAGAGAGCGAGACACACACACACAGAGAGAGAGAGGTCATCCCTCTAGACTTCATATGATGTTAAGATCATAGGAATTATCAATGGGGAGAGAAGCCATGTACGGTCTTCTTCCACAGTCGGTCCGACTATTCGGATTGGCAACAGAGAGGACTTGACGTCGACAGGTGGGCAGATCGAGTTGAGCGTTGTCCCCATATCTTAGTTGATAATCATGAAGGGTAACCACTAAACACTAGAGCAACTGATCACTCAACGTTGTAAGGCTTACAGCGATGTTTGTTTTTATGTGTGCTGGTGGTGGCAGTCGTGGTTAACAACGGGCAGACGGATGTACAAGCATGAGCGGCAGCAGCAGCAACAGCAACAACAACAGTAGCAGCGGCAGCAGCAGCCACATCAACAACAACAGCAGCAGCGGCAGCAACAACAGCGGCGCTGGCAATCAAACAACGCCCTGCGGCGTGTCTTTGATCAGCTGCCCCCGCTGATGACGTCACGTTCACCGCCCTGACGGAGAGGATGCCACGTAACTCACTGAGCTGCCGCCACGTGGCGCTGCGGGCGGCAGCCGTACACTCCACATTAACAGACCCTATATTCACTCCACACACTATAGCTATAGCGTTCCTGAACGTTCCTATAACTTACACTAGACTAGATTAGACTAAAGAGTATAGCAGGTAAATGTTAGTTATTGCTTCACTGGGACCTAGAGGATGAACTAGGGAATACATGACTGCAGTAGCGGCCAGGTTAGTTTCACTTCACTATATTTATGGGGTAATTCTTTCAGGCTAGCCAGTGGTTTGGTCACAGAGCGAGAGAGAGAGAGAGAG
>NW_014582230.1:0-2266 GCF_000485595.1 Priapulus caudatus
GTTTTTACGACCCTCTTTAGTTTTTACGGGAGTTCCAGGGGATAAGTTTTACGCAACAATGTCCGTAAGAAACGCGGATCCAATAAATGATAACACGAACCCATATGTCAGACTAGTTGTTTACATAGGCCCACTAACTGCCTTAAGTCGAAAACTTAAAATAGGTTATTTTGTTCCTCCACAATTGGATGAAGGGTATCAAACCTATGCGCTTCCGTTCGAACTTGCTGCTGGCGAAACTGAATTTAGGGTTTATTTTAGGCATTATTCCGGTGGAACAACCGTGGACATCGGCCAATTAACTGCTATTAAATCCCCCTATGGTCTAGTTCCTACTCTTAGCGAAGGAAGAGCTGCTGACAATTACGAACTTATTTTCCGTGAGCATATTAATAATCCTCATTATATTAATCCCGGATTTAAAACTATTACTTTCTGGTCTGAGTATAACGGCGAATGGCAAACTAGAGAGGACACTACAAGAACGGACACTTCCGATCATTTACGCGGAAAGCTCTTCCTGATTAATGGTAAAAACGTAGGGACGAATTTGCAGGTAGCGACGGGCATTTTTTCCCCATTGTTTGGCACTCAGATGAACGTGTCTGTTAAAATACTCAACTTCACTTGCGAAATTGGGCTTGAGTTAGACGGGGCAGAGGTTTGGTACGAATCTTCTGAAACAGCTCCAACCGTTGACCCTATTACGGGTTTTCTTACTTACGAGCCAAATGGGAGATTGTATTTAAAATACCGTTTGAATAATGTTTGGACTGAAGTAGATATTTTTACTGATATTCCATTAAACCATGCATCCCTTAACCGCGAATATAGGGGGGATTTGATTCAGTGGTCTATTGCAACCCATCGCGGGATAATCACCTTTGATTTCCATTATTATGGGAAATATAAGTCTATCCCTATTGCGGATGGGTATCCTGCACTTGACTATAATACATATTCGTTCATTTGTTATGGAGCAACATCAACGGGATCTGGAGTAATTATGAGAGCATCAAGAAATTTAAGTACCGTTCTACGGGACTTATGTGAGAGGGCGGGTATTCCGCCAGCAGAAATTGAAACTATATCCGTGTCCGGTACATTAACAGGATACCTATTAGCAAAGCAGACAACATTTAAAGCGTTTATTAATCCGTTAAGAGATGCATATATGTTCGATGTTATAGACGGGGAGAAAATTAAATTCATCACTAGGGGGCAACCTGTAATTGAAACAATTACAATTGACGACTTGATAAAGGATCGGGATTACCCTTACAAGGTGACAAGGTTGCAAGAAGGGGACTTGCCTAATAAAGTTAATGTTACCTATATTGATGAGGATAGGAAATTTGAGCAGGGTGTCCAGTACGCTTCCAGAGCTAGTGAATACGGGCATGGGGAAGTAACCACAACAGTCCCAGTAGCAATGACTGCCACTGCTGCTGCTCAAGTAGCTGATAGGATTCTTTATAGCTTATGGGCAGCAAGGGTTCGTTATAAATTTAAAGTTCCGATTTCAAAATCATATTGGGATGTTGGTGATAGCGTGAGCATTACCGATTCCAATAAAACTTTCACCGTTCTTTTGACTAAAATTAACGATAGAGGTGACTTTCTAGCTTGTGAAGGAAATGATGTAGATGGAACCATATATGATTCCAACTTGGAAGGAACAACCGGGAACGTCCCCGTTGAACAAATTGCAGTTTTTAAGCCAACAATTCTTAAATTGTTGGATCTGCCACTTTTACAAGACACTCATGAAACCTCCAAGACAGGATATTATTACCTCGTGTCCTATTCAGATTCTGAATCTGGGCAGTGGGGTGGAGCAAGGGTTGACCGTAGCACTGACACCGGGGTCACTTACACACCAATATCAACCGCACCACTGGAAGCAATAACGGGTGAAGCCTCAACCGCACTAGCTCCACCATCCCACTTTTATACCTGGGACAATGCGAATACGGTGACAATTGTTTTGGATCAGGGACAATTGTCCAGCGAAACAAAGTTTGATATTTTACATAACTTTGTTAATTTTGCACTATTGGAAAATGAAATTATTGCGTTCACTGACGCTACTTTAATCGGGGAACGGACTTACGTGCTGTCCGGGTTATTGAGAGGAATGCAAGGAACCGAATCCGCAGCAAGCGTTCATGCAATAACGGATACATTTGTCCTTCTTGAGGACACAACAATGTTAAGAATAGACTATGGTGCTAATGATATGCAGAAGGAAAGGCACTTTAGAGCC
>NW_014582230.1:3266-5594 GCF_000485595.1 Priapulus caudatus
CAATAACGGATACATTTGTCCTTCTCGAGGACACAACAATGTTAAGAATAGACTATGGTGCTAATGATATGCAAAAGGAAAGGCACTTTAGAGCCACAACCTTTTTCGCTAACTCCGCTGATTCAAATGTGCTTACGTTTACAAATACTGGCCAGGGTGCAAGGCCATTTTCTGGATGCAGAGCGAGGGGGTTGAGAAATGTAAGTTTAGATTTAGAAATTAGTTGGACAAGACGGAACCGCATTGCTCACCAATGGAATAATGGAGCCGATGTACCCATGTCTGAAGTAACAGAATTATATGAAATAGATATAATGAACGGAGCTGTTGTTCTACGAACTTTAACCAGCACATCAAGTTCAGCGTTTCATATACAGTAGCCCAACAAATTGCTGATTTTGGATCAGCACAACCGTCCCTTGACGTTAAAATTTATCAAATGTCCGATGTGGTAGGTAGAGGGCATAAATTGGAGGCAACACTATGACAAGCAAACTTGGATTAACGGAAATGACAGCGGCACAATTTCAGAAGGAATTAACCTTTAACGAGGCTTTATATTTAATCGACGCGGTTCTTGGGCAAGGGGTAACAGCCAGACAAGCTGCTCCTCCTGGAAGCCCGGTTGAAGGTGATGTTTATATTGTTATTGGAACCGCTACGGGTGATTGGCTTGCCCAAGAAAATACAATTGCTCAATTTGTAAACGGAGCTTGGAAATTCTATACCCCGTCCGAAGGGTGGAAAATATACGTTTCCGGGGAGTCGAATTATATTTATTTTAACGGTATTAATTGGACAGCACTGACTGAACTAACGTTAGGCCCTGAAACCGATACATTTCAGCAAATATTAGCATTTCAACGGAATTCAATCTCTATTGGAACAATTGATAACAGTGGTAGCAACCTTAGACTAAAGGCACTAAATAACTCTGATGTTGCTATAATCAATGACACAAATAACGGCCTTACTGTAATGGATAGCGGAAGTGTCAAGCAAGACCTTCCTTTGTCAGCGCCAGCGGATGGAGATGTAAGCACAGGCCAAGGCTTAATGTGGTTAGATGCAACTGCGAATAAGTTAATGTTTAAAGTTAATGTTGCGGGCGTTGTAAAAAGTGGCGAAATAGCATTGGTGTAATTAGATCAATTTAAGGAGATCCCATGAAAGAATATAGAACTTCATTATCGTACCGTAAAGGGTACAAATACCAGCTCGCTAGGGCTTATGTGATACAAACGCCTCTACGACCAGAATTTCCAATTACTACTAAACACATAAAAGTGAGAACGGATGGTGTTATGACCATTGAAGCGGGCTACGCTTGGGACGGTGCTAGTGGGCCAACTTTTGACACTAAGAGTACCATGCACGGCTCATTATTTCATGATGCAGGTTATCAGCTTATTCGCAATGGTCATCTTAATATGAATGACCGGGAAACACTGGATGAGTATTTTAAGGTTTTAATGGTTGAAGATGGTGCATGGAAATTCAGAGCAAGATATTTCTTTACGGGTGTACGCAAGTTTGGCAAAAGTGCCGCGCAAAATGTAAAGAAAGTATATTATATTGCTGCTGGTCGCAAATAGCACAAACATTTCATAAAGTAATTTGGTTCAACATTTTGTTTGCTTCACGTTCATAATATTCGTAATCAATGTTACTAGGAAGGGTATTAGGAAGATCCATTAGCGGGGTTGCTCCCTCGCTCTTGGGCACCTTATTCCCGCTTTTAGCATACACAATTTGACCCATTTCCCCCTTGGCATAATACCAGCGGATCGCTTTTCCTAAATACTGCTCCGTTTCCCCCTCTTTAGTTATTTTAACCGCCCCGCCTTTTACTGTTCTTATGTTTAAAAATTTAGTAACATCAACACAGTTTTCAACCGTATCCTTAATAGAGGTTCCATTAACCAGCTTTTCAATAATTGCATCGACACATATTTCATTCTGAGGGTTTTTGCTTAACCCTGGCTTCGTAAATACCCCCTTCGTTTTCACCTTATCCCGTGTTGTAAAATCTTGTTTCCATGTGTCAGGGTGTTTAATCCCGATGTAGTTATTAACATCCCTACTGAACAATGCTGCATATGGCGTTTCTTCAGTTTCAAAATTAGTGTCAAATTCCCATTGCTGAACAATCCTCTCCATTGTGTATTCCAAAGCCCTCGGGCATTTAATTACTATTCCATCCGTATTAGCAGATACGATAGCTATTCCCTCCAGTTCCAACCGTTCAATGAGCATAAGTAAGCTTAGTTGGCCCGACAATGTTGTTTGAATTAGGAGTTGAGGGGAATACAAAATAGAATAAGGACT
>NW_014582230.1:6594-8357 GCF_000485595.1 Priapulus caudatus
GTTGGCCCGACAATGTTGTTTGAATTAGGAGTTGAGGGGAATACAAAATAGAATAAGGACTTCCAAATTTACCGAAGGAACCGTTGATAACAATTTTTTAAGGAAGCGGCTACTTTCTTAATTCCGCCACGTTTTGCTTCAAGTCTTTGGGTAACAATATTTCTGTAAACAGAGAGAAATTCTTTTCCTAAGTGTTCTGGAAATAACTCCTGATTTAAAATAACAAACGGATAATACGAAACAACATCCCTCTCAACAAGAAGGTTATCTTTATCACTGAAATGTTGCATGGTTTTTTCAGTGCTATGCAACCCTCCAATCCCGAATTTGTATGCTGTTTTATTAACTATAATTTGCAGGTCTTTCAATTCTTGCGGTAAATTCACGGAACCTGATTCGTCAACAACAAAGGAACAGCCTAAAACGCTGTTTAACACCATGGCAAGCATTGGTGTATTAAACCGCATATAGTCGGGTTTATTGTAGCGGTAGGTTGTTCCTGGTTCAATATGTGGGGGTTTTGTGTGATGACCACAACCCAACCTCCCTGAAATAACTGCTTCCGCTATTTGTGCATCCGATTTTGACTTCAAATGCAGGCCGTAATCCTTACCCATTTCAGATCGTAAATCAATTTCAGTTTCAAGTGATTTGTATAAATCCAATGTGTTCCGCAGATCGTTGATGCAATACCACCGGGTGATTATTGTTTGTGGGTACGTTAAAACGGTATCGGGAGAAAATGGTAGATCCTGCATTCTTTGTGAGTGCATTCTTCCGCCATATATTTTCAAGCTCGCGAATAATGGTGCCACTTCTTTTAAATCAATACTATCTATTTTAAGTTTTTTAACCTTAAACGTTCGCAATACCTGCCACGGTCGTAACCCCTCCTCGATTATCATACTGGTCGCCGTTTTCAGTTGGGCAGTTGAGCACCCTGCAACCGCGAGAGAAACAATTATAGCGTCATACTTATCTGAGTTAAAACCAATAAGAACAAAGTTCTCCACTACCCATTTCAACTTCTGGATATTTAATTCTACTTGGTCGCTCAATTCAAAATAGGTATATTTGTCAAATTTAATTGAGTAAAAACAAACCAGGAAATAATTACCATAACACTCAACGTCATAGATTAAGTGGTGCTTTTCCCCAATAATCCAGTCATAACTTGCTTCAGTTAATTCATTATCTGTAAGTAGCTCAACATCAAAACGTTCCGCTTCTTCCAAGCCAGGGAGATAATTGGGGTCTTCCCAGGTTCGCTGAGGTGGGGTTCTCTTACTGATATTAACAGCTTTCGCGAAAAGGTACGCATTATCGATATAAACAATAATGTCATCCTTTGCTTCCCCTGCTTCAATTTTATAAGTTTCTGCCCACCATCCGGGATAAACTTGTTCCCAACCAAGTTCCGTTAGTAGCTCGTGTTTCTTATTAGTTTTGGGATCCAAATCCTGCCAAAATAAACCATCACTATCAAACCTCATTTCGGGTTTACTGGAATTAAGGTTATTAGCTCCTTCCTAGTTATTTCCAACTCCAGGTTTATTTTCTCGTTCAAGCAAATCAATTCCTTTTGAACTGCGTCCAATTGCCTCCTAGCTATTTTTAATTCCTTATTAACTTCACTATTACCCCACGCAAGTGGCTCCAAAGCCTTCACCAGTGTTTTAACTGTTTCAGTTAAAAACCTTAATGCTCGCACGGTTTGCGGATCAATTTTTGTCAATTTTTCATTCCTAAAATAACGCCCCTTA
>NW_014582231.1:0-935 GCF_000485595.1 Priapulus caudatus
CCCCCCCCCCATTTCCACCACCCAGGTAAAGGGGCTGTGTGTGCCTCATTCTCCACTAGTGCCCATGCCTACTTAGGTACCCCCCCTCGCATACAATATATATCGCCAATAGATTATCATCTCGTAACCATATTATCTTCTATATATCATAGTATCTCGTAACCGTAACCATATTCAAATGCTAACCCCTTCGTGGGTGTTCAGCGATAGTAAAGTAGGATTGACCGCTCGACTAGTTTACATATTTGATTTTTGCCCGCATTGTATGCAGGTACGTTTCGAATAGGCAGGTTACATACCTTGGCTATGATACATCAATGATGGCAGGGTATACCGTGGCTGTGATACATCAATGATGGCAGGGTATACCGTGGCTATGATACATCAATGATGGCAGGGTATACCGTGGCTGTGATACATCAATGATGGCAGGGTATTATACCGTGGCTATGATACATCAATGATGGCAGGGTATACCGTGGCTGTGATACATCAATGATGGCAGGGTATACCGTGGCTATGATACATCAATGATGGCAGGGTATACCGTGGCTATGATACATCAATGATGGCAGGGTATACCGTGGCTATGATACATCAATGATGGCAGGGTATACCGTGGCTGTGATACATCAATGATGCCAGGGTATACCGTGGCTGTGATACATCAATGATGGCAGGGTATACCGTGGCTGTGATATATCAATGATGGCAGGGTATATACTGTGGCTATGATACATCAATGATGGCAGGGTATACCGTGGCTATGATACATCAATGATGGCAGGGTATACCGTGGCTATGATACATCAATGATGGCGCCGCAGGGTATACCGTGGCTATGATACATCAATGATGGCAGGGTATACCGTGGCTATGATACATCAATGATGGCAGGGTATACCGTGGCTATGATACATCAATGATGGCGCCGC
>NW_014582231.1:5258-6236 GCF_000485595.1 Priapulus caudatus
AAAATGTTTAGTGCCAGTGAGTATGAAACATAAAAAAAATGTTTAGTGCCAGTGAGTATGAAACCTAAAAAAATGTTTAATGCCAGTGAATATGGAACCTAAAAAAATGTTTAGTGTCAGTGGGTGTGGAATCTAAAAAATGTTTCGTGCCAGTGAGTATGAAACCTAAAACATGTTTGGTGTCAATGGATATGCATGCATGCTGTGATAGATGTTTGATCTTGCGCAGCATGCATGTTCTACGGCATCTGCATCGCTTGTTATCATGTAGGCCTACACGTGGATCGCCGTGCCCGCTTACTGCATGGCCATGCGTTAACAATTAGCACTCGGCGGGAAAATTTGTCTTAGACACTCTCCTTACGCGGACCTTCCCCTAATGCGGGGTATTACTACTGCCTCACTACTGCCAGCACGTGTGACAGGTTCTGTAGTATCCGTACATGGAGAGTATAGTATTAGGACGGCGGGATTCCATTATTATCCATATATTATCATTATATATATATATGTGTGTGCGTGCGTGCGTGTATGTCTCTGTGAGGGTGTGCAGGCGTGCTTGCGTGTGTGGGCGCGTGCGTCTAATTATTTATGTCTTACTTTAAAAAATAAGTAACGTTGATTAGCACTTTTATGTAGATGAAATTCCCACATAAGCGGCTGATTGCGCGCTAGATGAGGTGGGAGCGGGGTGCGCGTTCTTTACGTTACTCGTTACGTCGAAATTGGGTTTTGCGAGTTGAGGAACACGCCTGCTAAATAAACGATTGCTAATGAGAAAAAAATAAAAAACGGGAGCTTAGCTATACGTGTTCTGTACGATTCACCGCAGAATTGCTTCGAAAAAAGGCATTCCAGATGTTTTATCGCATTCCGCAAAAAAGAGCAATTTGCCTATCTCCTGACACATCCCACTCTCTCGCTCTCTCTCTCTCTCTCTCTCTCTCTCTCTCTCTCTCTCTCTCTCTCTCTCTCTCT
>NW_014582231.1:6246-8354 GCF_000485595.1 Priapulus caudatus
TGTGGTGCATGATTGCTGTCTGCTAGTGGTGGTGCTGCTGCTAGTCGTTGCGTGCTGCTGTAGTGGTGGGGGTGGCGGCTGCCGTGCTGGTGGCGGTGATGCTGCTTTGTAGTGGTGCGTGTGTGATGCTGCTGTTAGTGAGTGTGTGGTGATGCTGCTGCTAGGTGGTGGTTGGTGGTGGCTGCCTGCGTAGTGGTCTGGTGCTGCTGGCTAGTGTGGGTGTTGAGTGTTCGGTGATGCTGCTGCTTAGTGGGTCGGTGTGACTGCTGCTGCTCAAAGGTGGTTGGTGGGTGGTGTTCTGCTAGTGGTGGGGTGGCCGGGTGGTGTGTTGGTGGCGGATTGCCATGGTGGTTTTACACTGGGCATAGCCTAGTAGGAAAACACCTACAGTCTGATATATACGCGCGCTCGCCCACGACAGATTATTTGCGCACGAGCGTTAGATTCGTCCGCGTGCTTCGCTGCGTCAGTGATGCCGCCGCCGGGAAACACGCAGATCAAAACGTCGCATCTCGGTCTTCATCGGTTACGTTGCCGCGCTTCTACAGCTCAATGAAATCCTTCACGCAAACTTCACCGGCCTAGCTTTCGCTGCAAAGAACATTGGCGAGTACGGTCCCCCGGCCATATTACCACCAGTTAAATTTTTTCACTAAAGGCAGATGATTATCACTTATCTCTCTCGAGTTTTTTTTTTATCCGACTCCTAGCTCCCGATGATGTACTAGCTCGCTGGGGATATGATAAGCAAATCTGGCGCACCAGCTACTATCAAAAACTCTCCTCGCCCGCAGTCCTCGACCGCTGCCTTTCCGCCCACCCCCGTTCCGGTGCCGGCAGCTCTCAGCTTGATTACGTTAAGCGCGTCCCGGTTCCTCATTAGCCCAAAGCAGCAGGTGCGGCCTTTCCATTCGCAGGTGGTCAATGAAGCCAGGCGATATTGAGCGTCTAGAGTTATTTCCAAGACAGCCGCCGGCAGGGGTCAAACTAGTTCTCGTCAAGTCTCTAATGTTTTGTTTTGCTACGAAGGCGAGCGTACGTGCCGTATACCTGGCACGTCCGGCGTCATTTCTTTTCTACCTCGAGAAACAACTGTGGCGACGCGCGTAGATGACATTCATTTCCATTTCGGGGAAGGGTTTATTGATTTCTAGGATGCTGCCCGACAATCGAATCGTCACCGAGGACATTGTGTAGGTCCGACTGATGCGCTGACGACGAATTCAGGCTTAGGAATGAAAATGGCACTATAGTGTAGAGATGAGAGAGCGATTCTGAGAGAGAGAGAGAAGAAGAGATGGAGAGGAGAGATGATGAGAGATGAGATGATTGCTATGAGAGAGGAGGAGATGAGAGAGAGAGCGAGAGAGAGAGAGAGAGAGAGAGAGAGAGCGCGATCGAGAGAGAGCGATAGAGAGAGAGGGGGGGGGGGAGAAAGAAAGAAAGAAAGAGAAAGGCTGAGAGACACAGAGAAAGGATATAGCTAAAGTGCTTTTCCTCGTTCACGCTGCTGCACATATTTCTGGCGTGCGGTTGGAATTGCCTGCGAGTATGTACAGGAGGGCGAAAAAAAATGCCCGCACATTTTTTTGCTCCGTCAGCGGCAATGTGTGCCAGTCAATCAGCTGCTCGCGAGAGCAAGCTTTCTACGGCAGCTCTCTCGGAGCGTTGATAACGCTAGCCCAGCCTGTGTGTAAATGTTATGTTTTCATATATATGCGTGTGTAATGTGTATGTAGGGCCGCTGTGCATCGCCGCTACTGCTGCGCGTAACACCGCCGCCTGACTGCCTGCTTGTCTGCTTGCCGGATGTATGTGTATCCACTCTGTTACTTGTAAACCGATGCAGTAACGCGAACGTGTTGAGGGCGGCGGTATCTCCCGCCTGATGTTCTCCCTGATGTTACGGAGTGGTAGCGGGTGGGCGCGCGTCTGCTTGCCGTGAGTAAGGTAGATAACGGTAGCGTGCATGACTCAGTATCAGAGTAAAAGCTAGCTGGTGGCAAAGCTCGCCTTTGCTGTGGGTTACTATTGGCTCAAGGGGTCGTTGTCGTAACAGGTACTACAGATATGTACCCGAGGTACATATATGTATACACAAAGTGTAC
>NW_014582232.1:0-8351 GCF_000485595.1 Priapulus caudatus
GTACTACAAAACGATGCGAGATCGCGTTAACGACTACCTATAATAATTGATGCATGATGAGTACGACCAGTAGGTCTACGCGATGAAGCATGACTGTTACTACAAACGATGCGATCGTTAACGACTACATATAATAATGATGATGATGAGACACACGCAGTGAAGGTTACGCGATGAAGCCATGACTGGTACCTACAACACGATGCGATCGTTAACGACTACTATAAATTAATGATGATGATTGAGACGCACACAGTGAGGTTACCGCGATGTAAGCACTGATGTACTACCAAACTAGCGATGTTAACGACTACTATAATAATGATGATGATGAGACGGCATGCAGTGAGGTTAACGCGATGAGCTACGACTGTACCTAGCAACGATAGCCGATCGTAACGACTACTATAATAATCGATGAATGATGAGACTAGGCACGCAGTGAGGTTACGTGCATGAAGCACGAATGTACTACAACGATGCGATCGGTTAACGACTACTATAATAATGATGAGATGAGAGACAGCACAGCAGTGAGGTTACGCGATGAAGCCATGACTGTACTACAAACGATAAGCGATCATTAACGACTACTATAATAATGATGATGATGAGACACACCTAGTGCAGGTTACGCGATGAAGCACGACTAGTACTTACAAACATGCGATCTTTAACGACTATTATAATAATGATGATGATGAGGACACACGCAAGGAGGTTACGCGATGAAGCATAGAGTGCGTACTACAAACCGAATGCGATCGTTAACGAGCTACTAATAAAATGATGATGATGAGACACGCACGTGCAGGTTACGTCGATGCACAGCAGACCTGTACTAGCAAACGATGCGATGCGTTAATACAGACTACTATAATATAGATGATGATGAGAGCACTGCAGTGAGGTTACGCGATGAAGCATAGAACGACTACAAACGACTGCGATGCATTACGAATACTATAATATGATGATGTAGAGGAACACGCCCAGTGAGGTTACGCGATGAAGCATTGACTGTAACTACAAACGATGGCCTGATCGTTAACGACTATATCAAATATTGCATGATGATTGAGACGCACGCAGTGAGGTACGTGATGAAGCATGACTGTACTTACAAACGATGCTGATCGTTAACTGACTAAATATAATAATGATGGATGATTGAGACGCCAGCAACGTGAGAGTGTAACGCGATGAAAGCAGACTGTACTAGGCAAACAGATGGCAGAGTTAACGCACTACTATAATAATGATGAATGATGAGAACCGCCACGCAGCTGAGGTTACGCGAGTGAAGCATGCGACTGTACTACAAACTGATGCGATCGTTAACGACTATATATAATAATGATGATGATGACGACGCCGACAGCTGAGGTTACGCGATGAAGCATGACTGTACTACAACGATTACGATCGTTAACGATCTATTAATAATGATGATGAGAGCAGCACGCAGTGAGGTTCGCGCATCGAAGCAATGACTGTACTAGCAAACGATGCGTGCAGTTAACGAACTATATAATAATGATGATGAGATGAGACAGCACGCAGTGATGGTTACGCGATGAGCAGACGTTGTACTACAAACGATAACTGCGAGTCGGTAACGACTATAAAGTAATGATGGAATGATGAGCACACACGTTCATGAGGTTAGCGCGATGAAGCATTGACGTCGTACTCTACAAACGATGCGATCCGCGTAAGACTACTATAATAATGATGATGAGACACACGCAGTGAGGTTACGCGATGAAGCACGACTGTACTACAAAGATGATGCGATCGTTAACGATACTAATAATAATGATGAATGATGAGACACACGCAGTGAGGTTACGCGATGAAGCATGACTGTACTACAAACGATGCGATCGTTAACGACTACTATAATAATGATGATGATGAGAACACACGCAGTGAGCGTTACGCGATGAAGCATGACTGTACTACAAACGATGCGATCGTTAACGACTACTAATAATAATGATGATGATGAGACACACCAGTGAGGTTACGCGATGAAGCATGACTGTACTACAAAGATGGCGGATCGTTAACGAGCTACTATAATAATGATGATGATGATGAGCCACGCGAGTGAGGTTACTGCGGATGAAGCATGAACTGTAACTACAAAGCGATGCGATGCGTTACGACTATATAATAATGATTGATGATGAGACGCCACACAGGAGGTTAGCGTATGAAGCATGCACTGTACTACAACACGACTCGGATCGTTAAACGACTACTATAATACATGATGAGATTGAAGAACCACCAGTGAGGTTACGGCGATGCAAGCAATGACTAGCTACATTACAACGATGCGTCATTAACGACTACTATAATAATGATGATGCATGCCAAGCACACGTCAGTGGAGGTTACGCGATTGAATCAGACTGCTACTACAAACGATAGCCGGATCGTTAACGACTACTATAATAATGATGATATGATGAGACACACACGCAGTGAGGTTAGGCGCATGAAGCCAGACTGTAGCTCACAACGATGCGATCGTTAACGTACTATTAATAATGAGATGAATGAGCACACGCAGTGAGGGTTACGTGATGAAGCATGACTGTATACAAACGATGCCGATCGTTAACGATTACTATAATAATGATGAATGATTGGAACGCACAGCAGTGAGGTTACGCGATAGAGCTGGAGCATGACTGTACTAACAAACGATGCCGATCGTTAACGACTACTATAATAATGATGATGATGAGACGCACGCAGTGAGGTTGACGCGATGAACGCATGGACTGTACTAGCAAGCGATTGCGAATCGTTAACGACTACTATAATAATGATATGATGAGACGCACCAGTGAGGTTACGCGATGAAGCACGAACTGTACTAACAAAACGACTGCGATCGTTAACGGACTACTATACAATAATGATGATTGAATGAGACCAGCAGTGAGCGTTACGCGATGAAGCCACGACTGTGACTACAAACGATGGCGATCGTTAACGACTTACTATAATCAATGATGATGATGAGAGCGCACGCCAGTGAGGCTTACGCGATGAAAGCATGACCTGTTACTACAAACGAATGGCGATCGTTAACGCAAGCTACTATAATAATAGAATGATGATGAGACGCAACGCAGTGAGGTTACGGATGATACGCATGACTGTACTACAAACGAACTGCGATCGTTAACGACTACTAATAATATATCGAGTGATGAGAACACACACAGTGAGGTTACGGGAATGTAGCATGACTGTACTACAACGATGCGATCAACGACCTACTATAATAATGAATGATGATGAGGACGCAACGCAGTGAGGTTACGGCAGATTGAAGCACGACGGTACTAACAAACGATGCCGACTCCCCCGGTTCAACGGACTACTATCAATAATGATGATGATAGACACACACGACAGTGAGGTTCGGATAATGAAAGCATGACTGTACTACAAACGATGTGATCGTTACGACTACTATAATACATGATGATGATGCAACGCAGCGCAGTGAGGTTACGCGATGAAGCATGACTGTACTACAAAACGATGCGATCTGTTAAGACGACTAGCTATAATAATGATGATGATGAGACCACGCAGTGAGGTTACGCTGATGAAGGCATGACTGTACTAGCAAACGATGCGATCGTTAACGACTACTATAATAATGATGATGATGAGACGCACACACAGTGAGGTTACGCGATGAAGCAGACTGTACTACAAACGATGCGATCGTTACGACTACTATAATATATAGATGATGATGAGACACACAGTGAGGTTACGCGATGAAGCGATGACTGTACTACAAACGATGGCGATCGTTAAGCGACTACTATAATAATGAATGATGATGAGACACGCCAGTGAGGTTACGCGATGAAGCATGACTGTACTACAAACGATGCCGATCGTTAAGCGACTAACTTATAATAATGATTGATGATGAGACGCACAGCAGTGAGGTTACGCGATGAAGGCATGACTGTACTACAAACGATGCGATCATTAACGACTACTATAATAATGATGATGATGAGACCGCACGCAGTGAGGTTACGCGATGAAGCGATGACTGTACTACAAACGATGCGATCTTAACGACTTACTATAATAATGATGATGATGAGACCACACAGTGAGGTACGGCGATGAAGCATGACTGTACTAACAAACGATGCGATCGTTAACGACTAATATACATAATGAATGATGATGAGACACAGCAGCAGTGAGGTTACGCGATGAAGCACGACTGTACTACAAACGATGTCGATCGTAACGACTACTATAATAAATGATGATGATGAGACACACGCAGTGAGGTTACGCGATGAGCATGACTGTACTACAAACCGATGCGATCGTTAACGACTACTATATATAATGATGATGATGAGACGCACCAGTGAGGTTACGCGATGAAGCATGACCTGTACTACAAACGATGGCGATCGTTAACGACTACTGATATATAATGATGATGATGAGACGGCACACAGTGAGGTTACGCGATGAAGCAGACTGTACTACAAACGATGCTGATCTTAACGACTACTATAATAATGAATGAATGATGAGACGCACACAGTGAGGTTTACGCGATGAAGCAGACTGTACTACAAACGATGCGATCGTTAACGACTACTATAATAATGATGATGATGAGACACGCAGTGAGGTTACGCGATGAAGCACGACTGTACTACAAACGATGCGAATCGTTAACGACTACTATAATAATGATTGATGATGAGACACACACAGTGAGGTTAGCGGATGAAGCAACGACTTGTACTACAAAACGATGCGATCGTTAACGACTACTATAATAATGATGAATGATGAGACGCACGCAGTGAGGTTACGCGATGAAGCATGACTGTACTACAAACGATGCGATCGTTAAACGACTACTATAATAATGATTGAGATGAGACACACGCAGCTGAGGTTACGGCATGAACAGACTGAGCTACAAACGATGGCGATCGTTAACGACTACTATAATAATGATAGATGATGAGCGACACGAGTGAAGTTAGCGATGAGACAGGACTGTAGTACAAACGATGCGATCGTTAACGACTACTAATAATAATGTGATGATGAAACACACCAGTTGAGGTTACGTGCAGATGAAGCATTACTGTTACCTACGAAACGAATGCGATTCGTTAACGACTACTGATAATAATGAATGATGAGACACACAGTGAGGTTACGCGAGATAGAGCATGACTGTACTACAAACGATGCAGATCTTAACGACTAACGTATAATAATTGATGATGATGAGACAGCACCGTGAGGTTTATCGGATGAAGCATGACTGTACTACAGAATACGATGCGATCAGTTAACGACTACTATAATAATGATGATGATGAGACCGACACAGTGGAGAGGTACGCGATGAGCATGCAGCTGTTAAACTACAAACGATGCGCATCGTTACGAACTACTATAATAATGATGATGATGAAAGACAACGACCATGAGGTTAGCCGATGAAGCACGACTGTACTACAAACGAATGCGATCATAACGACTACTATGAATAATGATGATGATGAGAGCACACGCAGTGAGGTACCATGAAGCATGACATGTACTACAAACAGATGCGATCTTAACGACTTACTATATAATATGATGATGAGACCACACAGTGAGGTTACGCGATGAAGCATGACTGTAACTACAAACGATCGCCGATCCGTTAACGCACTACATATAATTAATGAGTGATGATGAGACACACGCACTGTGAGGTTACGCGATGAAGGGGCAGGGGGGAGCGACTGTACTAGCAAACGATGCGATCGTTAACGACTACTATAATACATGATAGATGATGAGACGCACGACACGTGAGCGTTACGCGATGAAAGCATCGACTGTCAGCTACCAAACGATTGTGCGATCGTTAACCGACTACTATAATAATGATGATTGGAAGCAGACGCACGCAGTGAGGTTACCGATGAAAGCATGACATGTACTTACAACACGATGCGCATCCTTACACGACTACATATAAAATGATGATCATGAGACGCACGCAGTGAGGTTTACGCAGATGAAGCGCACGACTCGTACTACAAACGATGCGATTCGTTAACGACTACTATAATAATGAGTGATGATGAGACGCAACAGCAGTTGGGTACGCGATGAAGCATGGACTGTTACTACAACGAATGGGCGATCGTTAACGACTACTATAATAAATGATGGAAATGATGAGACGCACGCAGTGAGGTTACGCGATGAAAGCATCGACTTAACTAACAAACGATGTGCATCGTTAAAGACAGACTACGCTATAATAATGAATGAATGATGAGACGCACCAGTGAGGTTTACGCGATGAAAGCATGACTGTACTACAAACGATTGACAGATGCTAGTGTATTTACGACTACTATAATAATGAATGTATGATGAGACGCATGCAGTGAGGTTACGCATGAAGAGACTGTACTACAACGATGCCGATGCGTTAACGACACTATTAATAGATTGATGATGATGAGACGCACGAGTGAAGGTTACGCGATGAAGCACGATGACTGTTACTACAAACGATGCGATCGTTAACGAATACTATAATAATGATGCAATGATGAGACACGCACAGTGAGGTTTACGGCGTGTAAGCTGACTGTACTACAAACGATGCGATCGTTAACCGCTACTATAATAATGATGATGATGAGACAGCACACACAGTGAGGGGTTACGCGATGAAGATCGACTGTACTACAAACGATGCGATCAGTTAACGGAACTACTATAATAATGATGATGAGACCACGCGTGAGCGTTACGCGCGATGAAAGCAGCGACTGCTACTACAAACGAGTGCGATCTTAACGACTACTATAATATATGGAATGATGATGATGACACACGACAGTGAGGTTAGCGGATGGCAAGTCATGACTGTACTAAAACGATGGGCGATCGTTAAGCGAACCTACTATATAATATGATGATGAGACACAGCAGTGAGGTTACCGCGATGAAGCCGACTGTACATACAAACGAGCGATGCGTCGTTAACGACTACATATAATAATGAGGATGATGAGCACGACACACTAGGTGAGGTTACGCGATGAAGCACGAGCTGGTACTAGCAAACGATGCGATCGTTAACCGACTACTATAATCATGATGATGATGAGGACCAGTCGCAGTGATGGTTAAACGCGATGAAGCATGACTGTGACTCAAAGATGCGATGCGGTTAAACGACTACCTATAATAATGATGATGAGAACACACGCAGTCGAGGTTACCGCGATGCAAGCACGATGTACTAGCAAACGATGCGATCATTAACAGCTACATATAATAATGCATGATGATGAGACGGCAACGACAGTGAGGTTACGCGATGAAGCCACGACTGTACTAGCAAACGATGGGCGATCTTAACGAGCTACTTATAATAATGATGATGATGAGAGCACCACAGTGAGCAGTTACGCCGCATGAGCACGGCGACTGTAACTACAAACGATCGCGACATCTTAACGACTACTATCAATAATGATGATGATGAGCACAACGCAAGTGAAGCGTTAACGCGATGAAGCATCGACTGATACTACAACGATGCGGATCGTTAACCACTACTATAATAATGATGAATGATGAGAGCGCACGCAGTGAGGTTACGCAGATGAAGGCATGACCTGTACTACAAACGATGGCGATCAGTTAGACTAACTATAATAAGATGATGATGAGACGCACGCAGTGAGTTACGGCGATGAAGCCATTGGACTGTACTACAAACGATGCGATCGGTTAAACGACTACTATAATAATGAGAATGAGAACACGCAGTGAGGTTTACGCGATTGAAGCACGACTGTAGCTAATCAAATGGAAGGGAAATGCGAATGTAGAGTCATGCTTCATCGCGTAACCTCACTGTGTGTGTCGTCATCATCATCATTATTATAGTAGTCGTTAATGATCGCATCGTTTGTAGTACCGTCGTGCTTCATCGCGTAACCTCACTGCGTGTGTCTCATCATCATCATTATTATAGTAGCCATTAACGATCACATCGTTTGTAGTACAGTCGTGCTTCATCGCGTAACCTCACTGCGTGTGTCTCATCATCATCATTATTATAGTAGTCGTTAACGATCGCATCGTTTGTAGTACAGTCGTGCTTCATCGCGTAACCTCACTTGCTGTTTGTGTCTCATCATCATGCATTATTATAGTAGCTCGTTAACGATCGCATCGTTTGTAGTACAGTCGTGCTTCATCGCGTAACCTCACTGTGTGGTGTCTCATTCATC
>NW_014582233.1:0-6000 GCF_000485595.1 Priapulus caudatus
GACGCGAGAGAGACTGAGAGCGGTTGCGCTCTCTCTCGCGCCGATCACGAGCTCAGAGACTGAGAGAGAGAAGAGATGAGTAGACTCGTCTGACCCCTCGCGGCGCACCGGAGAGCTCGAGGACGGACGGGCGTCGACTGCCTTCTCTTCTGGGATTGCGCGAGGAGAGGCGACTGTGTGACGGGCTTCTAGCTGGAAGCTCGATGGATCGTGAGATCTCGTGCTCTGCTGCACGATGAGGATCGGAGGGGACGAGGGTCTCTCTCTGTCCTCTCTCTCTCTGGCTCTCTTCTCTCTTCCTCTCTGTGACAGTCGGAGAGTCTCTGCGTCGGAGAGACCGGACTCTCTCTCTCTCCGCTCGGAGCGAGGTCGGTCGGACTGAGCGAGCCGCTCTCTCGCTCATAGAGCATAGCTGAGGAGAGAGAGGCCGGAAGAGGACAGAGATCCGTAGAGAGCAGAGAGCTGACAGAGGGCCGAGAGCATGAGACGGAGTCTCGGAGAAGAGAGAAAGACGGGAGAGAGAGGTGAGAGGGGAAGAGAGTGCCAGAAGAGGAGTATTGATGCCAGATCGGATGACAGCTCGAGAGAGTCCTCTTTCGCTGGCTGGGACGATGGAGAGGAGGAGGTGAGAGTCTGAGGCTAGCGAGAGTCACTGGGCAGGGTGGAGCCATGACTGAGATTCTCCTCATCATCTCGCTCTTGACTGAGTGACTCTCTCTGTCCTCTCTCCCGTCTCTGCCCGGAGTGCGCATGCATTGAAATAAGTCGACGAAGGGTATCCATGTGTATTGTGTGTGTATGTGTAGTATGTGTGTGTGTGTGTGGTTCGATGGGCCACTGTGTGTGTTGTGTGTGTGTGCTATGTGTGTGTATGATGTGTATGTGTGTGTGTGTGTGTGTGTGTGTGGTGTGTGTGTGTTGTGTGTGTGTGTTGAGTTGTGTGTGGCCTGTGGGGTGTTTGTTGCGGGTGCTGCGTGTGTGTGTGGTATGTGTGTTGTGTGGTGTGTGTGTGTGTGTGGTGTGTCAGTGTGTATGGTTGTGTGTGTGTGTATGTGTGTGTGTGTGTATGTGTGTGTGTGTGTGTGTGTGTGTGTGTGTTGTGTGCTGTGTGTTGTGTGTGCGACGGCATGCGTGCATATGCTGCCAGCACAATGTAGTCACAGCAAAAAACCTCTTTCGTAAGCCAACACCGGTTTCACTCTGCGGGCACCGCACTGCGACTCGCGCACACACGCCACACCACAGCACACGCACACCGCACACACAACACACACACATAACACGCGGCGCACGCACACACACACACACACACACACACACACACACACACACACACACATACACACACACAATTCTCTCTCTCTCTCACGCACACACGCACACGCACATACGCACGCGCGCGCGTACCGGTAAATACGCCTCGTTAGCATGTCGGAGCACAAGCACACGGCCGCCCGTTCGATTGGAATATGTAATGGCCTCGGCTCGGGGCGAGAGCGCCTGATTGTAAATTCATGCTGGAAAAAGCTTGATTACGATGCAGCGTTTCGTACCCTTAAGACAAAAATCCGCGAAAAAATCCCTTTGTAGCTACTTCACTTGACGCTTAATGACATTTGCATAAATATTCAGTTAGCATTTGCAAGCTGTTCAGCTCGCGATGTGATGCAGCTGAAAACAATCTCGGTTAATGCCTCCAAGAACATTACATATGTAATGGAGTTACAGATGCGATGCGTGACGGTTTTATGCAAATTGTCCCGCGCACGAATATCGCGAGCGAATCGAATCAGCCGGCCGTGTACAAACAGCGCGCAAACCGACCCCGGATCAGACCGGGATCGAAGACGAAGCGAACCCGGATTCACGATTGTTTGAATTAAAAAAAAACGTGTACCACTCGCTTCCACGGGGATGCGTGCGGGTGCCCGACCGCGTGTACCTCCTGTACTATACTATACTATACTATACTATACTATACTATACTATACTATACTATACTATACATAGTGCATAAGAAGCTAGCCTTCACACGACTGTTCCTCCCACACTTCTTCTCCGCCATCCAGCGGACGATAGAGCGAGCTTCCCACCTGTTCCTCCCACGCTTTTTCTTTAGAGTCCTGATTCCTCCCACGCTTCTCCGATTCCGCAGCGGAGCGATAGAGTTAGCCTTCCCACCTGTTCCTCCACGCTTCCTTCTCCCGGCATCGTGACAGAAGCGCATTAGAGCTAGTTTTCCTTTACTTTCTCCTTCTCCGCATCCTCAGCTGGAGCCGATTAGAAGCTAGCCTTCCCACCTGTTACCTCCACACTTCCTTCTCCGCATCCAGCGGATTAGTGATAGAGCTAGGCCTTCCCATCCTCCCACACTTCTTTCGCATCCAGGGAGTTGATTAGAGCTAGCCTTCCCACCTGTTCTCCCTTCCTTCCTTTTCGTGGCGGAGCGATAGAGCTAGCCTTCCCACCTGTTCCTCCCACGCTTCCTTCTCTGCATCCCAGCGGAGCGATAGAGCTAGCCTTCCCACCTGTTCCTCCCACGCTTCCTTCTCCGCATCCCAAGCGGGCGGATAGAGCTAGCTTCCCACCTGTTCCTCCCACGCTTCCTTTTCTTCCGCATTCCCAGCGGCGCGATAAGGCTAGCCTTCCCACCTGTTCCTTCCACGCATTCCTTTCTCCGATCCCAGCCCGGAGCGATAAGCTAGCCTTTCCCACCTGTTCCTCCCACGCTTCCTTCTCGCATCCCCAGCGGAAGCTGATAGAAGCTAGCCTTCCCACCTGTTCCTCCCACGCTTCCTTTCTACGCATCGTGGCGGTTAGCGAATAGAGTGCCTTCCCAACCCTGTTCTCCCGCTTCCTTCTCTGACGATCGTGGCGGGAGCGATAGAGCTAGCCTTCCCTCCTTCCTTTTCTCTTATCGTGCCCAGAGCGGAATGAGAGCTAGCCTTCCACCTGTTCCTCTCACGCCTTCCTTCTCTTCATAGAGCTAGCCTATCCCACCTGTTCCTCCCTACGCTTTTCCTCTCTGCATCCCAGCGGAGCGATAGAGCTAGCCTTCCCACCTGTTCCTCCCACGCTTCCTTCTCCGCATCGTGGCGGAGCGATAGAGCTAGCCTTCCCACCTGTTCCTCTCCTCATCGTGGCGGAGCCGATGAGCTAGCCTTCTCTCGCTTCTTCTCCTCTATCGTGGCCAGAAGCGATAGCAGCTAGCCTTCCCACCTGATTCCTCCCACTGCTTCCTTTTCTCCGCATCGTATAGCGGAGCCAAAGCGCTGCAGCGTGTAAGGACAGAGCTAGCTATGCTTTCTTCACCTGCTTCGGCGGTCGTCAGCAGCGGCGACCCTGGCGAGATTGTAAGGCCACTGTTTGGGCTCGTCGGGTGGCCGACCCCGTGAACCACTTGTATCCGTAGAGCCTGAAGCGAATCCGTACACGGTGCGCTTAGCAGCGTCTCTGTTCCGTTCCTGCGAACGGCACAGCGACGGATCAGCGTTCGTGTTCGTGCCACGTGGGGATCGGATTTTCAATGATGGTTTACGATTATTCCTAGGGTTAAGCGTTAGGATAGAGTGGCGGGACAAGGATTAGGGTTAGGGTTAGAGTTAGGTTGAGGTATGATTAAGATTGGGGTTAGAGTTAGGCGAGGTTGTGGTTTTAGGGATTTAGGGTTAGGTCTATGGTAATAATCAGGGGTTATGGCTAGGTTAGGCTTAAGTGATAGAAATAGGGAGAAGGGATTTATGGTGATGGGTTTAGGCTAGGATTCGGATTATGGTTAGGAGTTTAAGTCAGGGTCATGGTCAGGGCCATAATCAGGTTCAGGGTAATGGATTAAAGTTTAGGATTAGGTTAGAAAATAAAGGTTAACGTCGAAGCGTTAATAGGTTAGGGTTGAAATTAGGGTTAGGGTTAGGTTTGGGGTTGGCGTTTTATGGTTTAGGTCAGGCTCCATTTTCATGGACAGTCATGGTTATGATCATGGTCATGATATAGGGTTAGGTGTTAGCCATTAGGCGTCAAAGGTCAGGGTCAGGGTCAAAGGTCAGGGTCAGGGTCAAGGTCAGTACAGTTAACGACGATTAATGATTACGCTGCCACACGACACCACCTCACGTCTGACCTCCCTGTCGTCGGTCATCCACTGTCCGGACGTCCAGAACTTTGCCGGGTCACGCTGAGGTCAGCTCTCGAACGCGCGCTCGAGCGACGCGGCCGCCCGCGCCGTCTCCACGAGCTTTAAGCGGCCCATCTAGTCAGTCGCGAGCGGGCAGCTTGTAGAGTACGGACGACGGCGCGGTACAGAGTAGAAGCTTTCGCGAGGTGGTGAAGCCTGGCTCCACGCGCCCGCCGTGGGGGGGGGACTTCGCTCGTACGCCGCCGCCACGAGACTCCTCACGCCTGGCGACAGCGTAGCTGGCGCCGCCATGCCGCACGTTGCAACGTCGTCGGTGCGCCCCCCAGGCGCAATAGCGAACGCAGCGAGGGGGCTGCCGTTCTCGCTTTCCGGCGGCGCGTCGGATCTCGGCGACGACGCGTCGGACCGAAGCCGTATCGAGTTCGTCGGCGACGACGTCGCGGGTGGACCTGCCAAGTTAGTAGATACAGGTGTGTATAGGCTGCAATACAGGTGGTGTGCAGGTGTAATACAGCGTAAATACAGGGTGTAATATAGGTAAGAAACAGTGCAATACTGGTGTGTGTAGATGCAATACAAGCGTGATGCAGAGGTACAATACGGGTGCATGCATGAGCAATACAGATACAGGGTAAATACCGTAATACAGGCAAAATTTTATTACAGGTTGTAAGTACAGGTACGTGTAGATCTGCATAATCTACGCCTCCAATATGTCACCTCGCGGCCGGTTAGAACCAGTTTGAAGATATATTCTCTGCAGATATTTGTCATTCTTGTGAAAGGATTGGTGCAAGGTGGGTTGCCTCCTGAAAAAACGGCCCTATTCGTGCCGTAGCAAACGGAAACCTCAGTGTTTTGTTTTACTAACAGTAATTACTGATCGTCTGGCATTTTTACGTCACTGTGTTGGCTTGGGTGCCTTCGTTTCCCGACGGCAGGCGTTGATGAAGGTACAAACGTTGTCAGCGTTTTCCAGTGATTTTGGTGCCATATTCGCAAATAATAACGTAAAATCGGAGCAGGAAACATATTCTTATCGCTAATGAAGAAGAAGCTTTCCTTTTTGCTGCTGTCGCTTGCGATGGAAACGCCTCTAGTTAGTAGCGAAATTAAATTTTAGACTGACACCTCAAAAGCCGTGGCTGCCTTCTAAAGATGTTTTCAGTATGAAAAAGGTTTCTGTAGTCAGTCTAGACAAAACATCGTAGTTCTACATTTTTCTCACTACGTAGCAGCACTAACAGCGGTGGCGTTTTGTTGCTTTATATTTTGTATAAATCTATCTGTATCATGTTATAATTTCGTGTGGAAATGGGGAAGCAAACAACATCAATCGGATAAGTTGTATGTTTTAAAAGCGGGCGTTTTTACCATGTTTACTTTGAGTTCGAAATTGAAGTAATACACGACTCGAAGTAAAGTATGCCATGGCATACGCATTATTCTTATGGCCCTTATTTCGCACTGCGCACTTAAATTCTTAATTGCCACTTGGCTACCACTGGCAGCAAGATCAAGCCCGCACTGTACAGCACACAACGCGGCGCCCATTTGACTATTATATAATACAACAATGTATATTATATAGTTGTATATATATACGTCAATTTTGGCGCGCCGTGTTGTGCTGTACGTGCTGGGCCTTGATTTGGCCTGCCAGTGCTGGCTACGCGTCCGGAGCCCCCCTCTCTCTCTCTCTCTCTCTCTCATCTCACACACCCCAACACCACACACGCACACGCGCGCGCGCGCGCACAGCTTCTCCTCGCTCGCTCTCTCTCGCTCTCTTCTCTCTCTCACACACACGCACAGCTCTCTCGCTCATCTCTCTCTCACACACCACCTCTCTGAGGCTCTCTCTC
>NW_014582233.1:6025-8348 GCF_000485595.1 Priapulus caudatus
GAAGATCTATACTATACTATACTTCTATACTATACTATACTATACTATACGGTATACTATACTATACTATACTATACTATACTATCTATACTATTACTATACTATACTCATTACCTTATCTATTACTATACTCATACTATTACCATACGATACATATACTATACTATACTATACTATACTTACTATACAGGTATACTATACGTATACGGTAATATACTCATACGCCAATAACTGACATCATATATTCGCTATTGCTATGTCTATTGTCAAATCTCGAATACGATACAATATACGATACTTACCGGCGATAGTACAAATATACCGCGATGTACAATTTACAATACTTTATACCTCCCATAATCTCCGCCATATACTAGTACTATACTATATATACATATACCTATACTATACCTATACTATACTATACTATACCTATACTATACTATACTTTACTATACTATACTATACTATACTATACTATTACTATACTATACCTTAATACTATACTATTACCGCTTAGTATAACCCCAAAACGTGGATACAATATACCTATACACGATTATACTTACTACTTTTATTCGTTACATATAGTATCACAGCTATACGCAAATTATACTTATACTATTACACTATACTCATTACTATACGTATACTCATACTATACTATACATACTATTAGGATTACCCTAATTACTATACTATACTATACGTATACTATGCTATACTATACTATGCTATGCTATGCTATGCTATTAATATGCTATGTGTATGCTATGATATGCTATTGCTACTGCTATGCTGTAAGCCATTACTACATAACACCCCATACCATACACATACTCATACAAATCCATACTACATACTCACGATAATCTGACCTAAACCTAGTACGTACTCTACACATACTCTCAGTAACCATCTTATCCCTTACGCATTGTTTTACGCGCATACACCCCACGCCTACCAGCCATACCATACACATACCCATACGCATACCATACGCCAACATCATAACCTCCAATGGTACCATGTTCCTAGTGCCATACCATCACCAATACCATACCATACAATACCATACCATACCAGGACCAGACCCATACGATACCATACCGATACCATACCATACCATACCATACCATACCATACCATACCATACCATTGCCATACTATACCATTACATCGACCATACATTACCACTACCATACCATATCATACCATACCATACCATACCATACACATTACCATACTTGATACCAGTACCATACTATACTTATATATACCATACCATTACCATACGATTACTATACCAATGAGAATATTATCGCCGTTACAATCTAAAATTTGAGATTTTTAGTTTACGAGCGTTCTCTCTCTCTCTCTTCCTCTTCTCTTCTCTCTTTCTTTCTCTTCTCTCTCTCTCTCTCTCTCTCTCTCTCTCTCTCTCTCTTCTTTCTCTCTCTCTTTTCTCTCTCTCTCTCTCTCTCCCTCTCTGCTCCTCTTTTCATTCTTCACCGTTATTATTGGCAGGACGTTATTCTGCAAACGCACCGATGACATTCATCACGGGAAACTGCTATCCGCCGCGTCCTTCAGCCGTGCTTGCCCGCGTACGAGGCATGTAATCGCCATCTACTTCACCACCACTTCACCGAGGAGGTGGATTCGCACCTCGGAAGTAGTTCGATTATATTAGGAAGGCGCCAGCACGCCGACATCTTAATTCTTTTGGGCTGTTCTTATCTCGACATCTTAATTCTCTCTCCCTCTCTGTCTCTCTGTCTATCTTTCGCTCTCTCTCCTTTCTCTTTCTCTTACTTTCTCTATCTGTGACTGTCTGTCTCTCTGACTCTCAGCCTCTTTCTCTCTGTCTCGCTCGCCCTCTCACTTCCTCCCTCTCTCGCTCTCTTTCTCTCTCTCTCCCTCTTTTGCTCGCTCCTCCTCTTACCCTCTGTATATCGTCCTCTGTCTCTTAAATCACCGACATCGTCTTACTTCGCCGTATAAATTTCAGAAGATCAAAATCAACGTCCGGAGAGTAAGGCGAAGCGAAACTGTATCCGCGGCATATGTTAGCGACGCGAGTTATTAAGCTGCGGGTTTATTATGCATTTAAATAAGCGGCCAAGTTATTTTGCGGCACGTCGCTTCGGCTGCGTCATCGCATTATTCTTCCCCAGCGCGGTATAGAGGCAGAGAGAGAGAGAGAGAGAGAGAGAGAGAGACAGAGACAAAGAGACAGAGAGAGGGCAGAGCGGCAGAGAGAGAGAGAGAGAGAGAGAGAGAGAGAGAGAGAGAGAGAGAGAGAGAGAGAGAGAGAGAGAGA
>NW_014582234.1:0-2020 GCF_000485595.1 Priapulus caudatus
CTCTGTCTCTCTCACAACCTCCTCCTATACTCCTTCTCACAACACGGCTTTCTCTTCTCTCTCTCTCCTCTCTCTCTCTTTCTCACTCTCATCTCTCTTTTACTTTCTATTCTCTTTCTTACTCTCTCTCTCCCCCTTTTCTTCTCCTCTCATCTCTCTCTCTTCTATATATAGTCGCTCCCCTTCATTCCCCCTCTCTCTCTGCGCCCTCTTTCTTCTCTCCATCTCAATCCCCCCCTCTCACTCCCCTGCTGCCGGATGTAGGGGTAGATTGAAATGCGAGGTAGGGCGGATAGCACGCAGTCACAGCAGCGCCACAGCTAATACATGAAAGCTTTTTACTGTCGACTTCGTTACGCTAATTGGTCGTCAACGAAGGAAGATCCCGTTTTCGAGCGACTCAGCATACAGATGTACCTGGGGGAGGGGAGAACCGGGGAGGGGGCAGGGGAGGGGGAAGGGAGAGGGGTGTAGGTGGAGGGAGAGGAGGAGACGAGAGGGCAGAGAGAGAGGCGGGATTAGAGACGGCGACGCGGGAGCAGGAGGAGGAGGGATGAGAGAGGTAGAGGGCGAAGGCCGCCGCAGACGAAGGACGGGGAGACAGATACGGAGAGACCGCTGAGAACCGAGAGCTGGGGAGGAGAGAGAAGGAGGGAGACGCCGAGAGAGAGGAGAGAGAGAGAGAGAGAGAGAGAGAGAGCGCGGAAGGTAGGGAACAGGATAAAAGAGACACGATTGAGAGAAAGAGGGGAGAGGACAGAGCGAGAAAAAAAATATAATAATTACATATCATATCATATATATATATACATATATATATAATAAGGGAGAACCGTCGATTGATCGACCCCACACGTCGCCGACTGTCGCGCTGACTGATGACAGCCATGCTTAAGCTCCTCTATATAAGAGAGCGAGCATTATGTGTGGAGATAGCAGATAGATACGTATAACAGCGTAACGAGCTCGACCAAGCTGCTTACGAAAGTCGAATATTTACGATGCGTTGTGGGTTTAAAATGAGAGGTATATATGGATGGTGAGCGTCGGTAATGCAGTCTACGTGCGCTCGCTCATCCATCAATATACATACATGCAGGCGTTGACAGCTAAAATCAACATGCATCGGCATACACGCGCACACGCACGCGCCCACGCACGCACGCAAGTATGTTCGCACGTACGCATGGACGCATGCGTGCACGGGCACGCACGCACGCGCACGCACGTACGAACGTCACACGGATGCACGCGTGTACGCAAACACGCGCGCCTACACACACGTGCACACGCACGCACGCACGCACGCACGCACGCACGCACGCACGCACGCACGCACGCACGCACGCACATTAAATGGCGCGCGTATAACTGGCACTCATGCCAACACGCGGCGAAATTTTAAAATTGAAATTCCATCCAGCACAAGCTGCCGCGGCAGCGCGACAGGCAGACGTGTTCCGATTGGACGTCTGCTTCTTCTGGGCGTCTGCGTGTCCTTGCAGACTCACGACGCGATTTAGAATTCACGTTTTTTTGGGGCTGAAATGTCGCGTGAATGCACGCCTTTCTCAACAGGCGCGGGGAAGTGGTCGTCGTATCTGCTGATGCACGGCGTCTCCGTCCGTCATCCCGTCCTCCCGTAGAACGCTCACCCGCCCCGCCCCGTCCGTCCGTCCGCCTGTCCGCCCATAATCCGTCCGCCTGTCCGCCCCACCCTCTGCCCGCCCGCCCAACCCCCGTCCGTCCGTCCGCCTGTCCGCCCATAATCCGTCCGCCTGTCCGCCCCACCCTCTGCCCACCCGCCCCGCCCCCGTTCGTTCGTCCGCCTGTCCGCCCATAGTCCGTCCGCCTGTCCGCCCACCCTCTGCCCGCCCGCCCAACCCCCGTCCGTCCGTCCGCCTGTCCGCCCATAATCCGTCCGCCTGTCCGCCCCACCCTCTGCCAGCCCGCCTAACCACCGTCCGTCCGTCCGCCTGTCCGCCCATAATCCGTCCGCCTGTCCGCCCCACCCTCTGCC
>NW_014582234.1:5052-6567 GCF_000485595.1 Priapulus caudatus
CCACGGACGCCTTCTCTCATACTCAACACACCCACGGACGCCTTCTCTCATACTCAACACACCCACGGACGCCTTCTCTCATACTCAACACACCCACGGACGCCTTCTCTCAACACACCCACGGACGCCTTCTCTCATACTCACCACACCCACGGACGCCTGCGCATAACGACAACAATGACAACCACGCTTATGCCCCACGCGGCAGCAGCGCACCGCCAGGGGGCAGCAGTAGGCACGGGGCGGGAACAGCGGACGCAGACGAACGAGTGTGACAGAGTGACAGCAACAGCCGCCGCCTCCTCCTGCGCATGCTCCGGCTTTTGTCAGCGTGTCCGCCCCCTCGCCGATTGCCGGAGTGCTATTGGGAAAACATGGACACGCTTATTCGATGGTAATGACGGCGCACGATCACACACACACTCACTCACTCGCGCCTTACGTACGCACGCGCACGGACGCACGCACGGACGGACACACACACTCACTCGCGCCTTACGTACGCACGCGCACGAACGCACGCACGCACGCAAGGACACACACACTCACTCGCGCCTTACGTAGGCACGCGCACGGACGCACGCACGCATGGACACTCACACTCACTCGCGCCTTACGTACGCACACGTACGCACACGCACGCACGTACGGACGGACACACACACGCACGCACTCGCGCCTTACGTACGCGCACGCACGCACGCACGCACGCACACACACACACTCACTCGCGCCTTACGCACGCACGCACGCACGCACACACGCACGCACGGACACACACACGCACGGACGACGTGGCGCTGGTTGTTACGTCATGTGACTTCTCGTGAGAACGCGGCTCGTCGAGTGTGCGCATGCGTGCACGCATGCGCTGACAACGACGACAGGAAATCTGTTTGCACTTACAACCACGTCACAGAAATCTGTTAACACTTACAATCACGTCAAGGAAATCTGTTAACACTTACAACTACGTCACGGAAACCTGTTTACATTTACAACCGCGTCACAGAAACCTGTTAACATTTACAACACGTCACAGAACCTTGTTAACACTTACAACCACGTCATAGAAATCTGTTTACACTTAAAACCACGACCTGTGAACACTTACAACTGTGTACACTTACAACGACGTTACAGAATTCTGCTAACACTTACAACCGCGTCACGGAAACCTGTTTACACTTACAACCGCGTCACAAAAATCTGATTACACTTACAACCAGTGCACGTTTTCGAAATGGAAATACACGCGCAGCCAGATGGAATCGGTTATTGCGCGGAAAGAAATTCGTGAAAGCGGGTCTGTATGTAATTGATGGAATAGCGACGAGCCGCCGGCGAGAAGGGAGAAGAAATGTTTTTGAAGTCAAGTCGAATCGTTCGTACTTCGGTCGCGTATAATCCGGGAGCATGAGAGGTCGCGTTGCCTCTAGTGGTCAACACAACTGAGTCGATCTCTCTCTCTCTCTCTCTCTCTCTCTCTCTCTCTCTCTCTCTCTCTCTCTCTCT
>NW_014582235.1:0-225 GCF_000485595.1 Priapulus caudatus
TATAGCTATGTACAATTGCTTGTGCTATAACACCAGCGCTGTGTCATCGCTTCTGTGTTAAGATAAGCTTCATATTATTGCTTCTGTATCAGCTTCCGCGTCATGGCTACCGCTGTAGCGGCAACTGCAGTGGCGGTCAACCCCAGCCGAGGCCACGCTCCCAATACACACACACACAATCGCCAGCAGTATAGAGAGAGAGAGAGCGAGAGAGAGAGAGAGAGA
>NW_014582235.1:1725-2909 GCF_000485595.1 Priapulus caudatus
GAGAGAGAGAGAGAGAGCGAGAGAGAGAGAGAGAGAGAGAGAGAGAGAGAGAGAGAGAGAGAGAGAGAGCACGCGCGCGCGCTCACGAGAGAGAGAGAGAGAGATAGACCGCACGCACAAATGTCATTAACTCAACTCTGCATACAATTAAGATGACGAGCGAGATACGGTGTCGAGCTAATGACATTCTGCACTGGTTTCGATTCGGGGACCCGTCTGTTCCCTACCCTCCCCGACCCCCACCCCCACTCACCACTTGGCCTGAGCTCGAGTAGATATAAGAGATATCACGCTCCCCCTACTTGAGAGATAACCACCTCCCTAGACGTTCAAACTCCGGCACTAATTGGCATTGGATGCATCCGGAAATAATTGCGCCCTCCCCTCCCCCGCTGCGATCCCATCTCATGCTAACAGAGGTGGGTGGGAGGGGGTGGGGGGATGCTGCGGTGTTGCCACGGTGACGCGGGATGATGACGCCGTGCTAGCCGTAATGATTGGAGGCTGGGGTGTCCTCCCGCAGGAGAGGAGGAACAGGGCTAGGTGCAATTAGAAATGGTGCTCTCCTCGTGCTTATGACGTAACGAGCTGATTGGTGCGTAAACAAAGACAATGAGTTCGGACGATGAGTGGAGACAATGAGAGACAGTGAGACAGAGACAATGAGTGGCCGATGAGTGGAGACAATAAGAGACAGTGAGACAGAGACAATGAGTGGCCGATGAGTGGAGACAATAAGAGACAATGAGTGGCTCGTGCAGATAATAATTGTTCTGTTTTCGCGTCGCGTTTGCTGACACAAAAGCTTCGATGAGTCGTAGCCTAGAATTTATCACCCCGCTTTACACGGACAACGATGAAGCGTAAAAGATAACAGGATAGGAAGGGGGCCCGGATTTCCTTTCACGTACGCGTGGCGTCATTTGGCGCCGATGAATGATCGCACTGACAGACGGACATGCACATAAAACACACAATACGTACGCGCACGCAGGTACGCACGCACGCACGCGCACACGCCCCCGATTGGTGGACCGACGCACGGTTGGACGGACAGACAGAAAGACAGAGGGAATGACAAACAGATCCTAATAAAGAATGGGAAGAAGGAATAGAAAGAGTACAAGAAAGAGCGCGAGAGAGGAAACAGAGAGCGATAGAGAGAGAGAGAGAGAGAGAGAGAG
>NW_014582235.1:4101-5126 GCF_000485595.1 Priapulus caudatus
CTCCCCCTCCCTCCCCTCCCTCTTTCCACACCCACCTCTCCCTCCACTATCCCTCCCCTCTTCCCTCTCCCCTCCCCCTCCTTTCACTATTCACCTCCCCTCCCTCTTTCCACACCCCACCTCTCCCTCCACTATCCCCTCCCCTCTCCCCTCCCCCTCCCCCTCCCCCGCCGCCGCCGTCGCCGCTGACGCCCGCCTTCGTTGTGTGATTACATCGCGAGCGGCCGTTATTTCTGCGCGATTAGTCGTCAGGTTGACGTGTTTGCTAACACATTACCCCCGCCGACACACGCCGACACACGCCGACAGTCCTGCCGCTGCGCACGTGATTGATGCGCGCGAGCAGACGAGAGCGATGACGAGCGGCCGGTGCTGCCATCTATGGGACGTGTGGAGAGTTAATTACGAGATCTGCGGTGTGTGTGAGAGAGTGACGGCTGGCGAAGGTGTCGTTGCTTGTAATGTAGGTGGAATTACGGGAGTATTAGACGAATCAAATTTAAATGAAGCCTGACACTGGTAAACCCCGTTTGCCATTACGCAAACCGTGATTTGCATTGTAATGTCATTCATTTCTCATGTGAGGCATATAGTGTAGTATGCGCGCGGGGGAAGGGGTGGGGACGTTTTTGCTATAACGTCAGTTCCATTGTTATTGCTTCTCCCATGACGTTAGCATTATTATTGTTTCTGTGCCATTGTTTCTGCTATAACACTATCTGTGTGCCATTGCTTCTGCTATAACTATAGCTATGTGTCATTGATTCAACTACAACATTAGCCCTATGTCATTTAATTTACTATAACACTATCTGTGTGCCATTGCTTCTGCTATAACTATAGCTATGTGTCATTGATTCAACTACAACATTAGCCCTATGTCATTTAATTTACTATAACACTATCTGTGTGCCATTGCCTCTGCTATATCAATTGCTTGTGCTATAACTATAGCTATGTACAATTGCTTGTGCTATAACACCAGCGCTGTGTCATCGCTTCTGTGTTAAGATAAGCTTCATATC
>NW_014582235.1:9528-10067 GCF_000485595.1 Priapulus caudatus
GAGAGACGAGAGAGAGAGAGAGAGAGAGAGAGAGACGAGACGAGAGAGAGAGAGAGAGAGAGAGAGAGAGAGAGAGAGAGAGAGAGAGAGAGAGAGAGAGAGAGAGAGAGAGAGAGAGAGAGAGAGAGAGAGAGAGAGAGAGAGAGAGAGAGAGGGGGGAAGGGAGAAGGGGCGAGGCCATGACTCACGGCCGCGTGTACTGGATACACGGACACGGGTGATGCTGAATGACGAGTGGACGAGGCGAGGAAATGCAAAACGGCGCGCATGTGAATGGGCAACGGAAAGAGGAGAACCAACACCGAGAGAGGGAGAGAAAGAAATAAAGAGATACACATACATACAGTCAGGAAAAGAGACAGAGAGAGAGAGAGAAAGAGAGAGATACACACACATATGATACAGCCAGAGAGAGAGAGAGAGAGAAGGAAAGAGAGAGAGAGAGAGAGAGAGAGAGAAGAGAGAGAGAGAGAAGAAAGAGAGAGAGAGAGAGAGAGAGAGAGAGAGAGAGAGAGAGAGAGAGAGAGAGAGAGAGAGGG
>NW_014582236.1:0-693 GCF_000485595.1 Priapulus caudatus
TGTGTGTGTGTGTGTGTGTGTGTGTGTGTGTGTGTGTGTGTGTGTGTGTGTGTGTGTGTGTGTGTGTGTGAGCATGCCTGCGTGTGTACGTGCGTGGGAGTATGTGTGTGCGTGCGTGTTCGTGCGTGTGTGTATGTGAGTGGGAGTATGTGTGTGCCTGCGTGTTCGTGCCTGTGTGTATGTGAGTGGGTGTATGTGCGTGCGTGCGTGTGTGTGCGTGAGCATACCTGCGTGTGTATGTGCGTGGGAGTATGTGTGTGCGTGCGTGTTAGTGTGTGTGCGTGCGTGTTAGTGTGTGTGCGTGCGTGTTCGTGTGTGTGGACACGTGCGTGAAACGCGACGAACGATTACGGCTCAACATTAGCAAAGTAAAACAGAGAGACAAGTTTAAATGGAAAATTGTTTGTCCTAGATTTCCTTTAGGTATAGCTTTTAAAAGCGCTTTCACCTGAAGCGTAAATCCGTACCATTTTAACCATTCTTAAATCCATACGATGTCAGAGCTAAAGAGGCGGAAGCGTATCACTGAAAGCAACTATCGATTGTACATGCGAACAAAATTGAAAGGCGACGCATAGAAATGTCAATATGAACAGGACGGTGGTGTTTTCGATATAGAGTTATTGATCATTACAATCAGAGAGAGAGAGAGAGAGAGAGAGAGAGAGAGAGAGAGAGAGAGAGCGAGAGAGA
>NW_014582236.1:5085-8339 GCF_000485595.1 Priapulus caudatus
GAGAGAGAGAGAGAGAGAGAGAGGGCGAGAGGCGAGGATGAAACAGAGTTATCCGCTTGCCTCTAATTGACAGGCACATCTAGCCAATCGTTGTCGTGATGCATCGTTCTAAAAGACAATGCTTGATAACAAAGTACAGCTAGTAATAAATATATAGGTAAACACAATGCTAAATTATAGCTAACTAGACAGGAATCGTACAACTTTATCGAGGATAGTAGACATTCAGATAGAGTTTAGTATATTCAGATAGAGGATAGTAGATTCAGTAGAGTTTCACCCAACCACCCAAAAATTCCCCGTATGACTGTGCACACGCTTTACCCAAGTGCCACGGCTTTCAACGAAAAAAAAACCCGGTGGTACGTTCGCTACCGTATAGCAAAACACTCTCTGCAAATACGAGGCGTTAAGATGTTGGGGTAAACGTTTCATTAGTACTTTAGGTTCGTAGAGCATGAGCAAATATCGTGGGTACAATTACGTCCTCCGATTGAATCCCCCGTGCAGTGACGAGGGAAAACTTTTTTCAGATCGGTTAACAAAAATAAACCACATGTAGGAAAGGGTCGGGCCGACGGGATATTTTTGTTCTATTATTTATTACGTTCATTTTTGGGGTATTGACATTTATGAGGCTTATTATTTTGGTTTTTTTCCTGCAGTTTTTTCCTTTGGTCTGTGGTATCGCCCTACGGTACAGTGCGAGTGACATACGTCTTTAGTAAGACAGCATTGAGACACGATGTATTAAAATAGAACGTTAATCATTACAAATTATAGAATGAATCTGTATCCATACGCAAGATTGTGGCTTGTGGCGCGTAGAGGGAGAAGAGATTAGCCAAAAATACAAAGATGCGATTAACGTTCGTAAAAAATAAGCTCGGAAAAACACATGAGGTTGTTAACGAGATGTTTCCATCCGATTTAATTGGGTAATTGGCCGCTAGAGGGATACCTGGTTGCCGTATACCCGTCATGCGTAATTTCATTGAGGCAGACGAGAATCGAGATTAGACGTAGACGGGAATAACAAGGAACTGACGCCACATAGCGAATTCCACAGCACGCTGCTGCTGCTACTGCTGCTGCTGCTCATGATGATTATGATGATTATGGTGGTGGTGGTGATGATGATGATGATGATAATGATAATGATGATGATGATGATGATTATGGTGGTGGTGGTGATGATGATGATGATGATAATGATATGATGATGATGATGATGATTATGGTGGTGGTGCTGCTGGTGGTGGTGGAGGTGATGATGATAATGATGATGATGAAGAAGATGATGATGGTGACGCTGTTACTGATATTACCGCTGTTGCTGCTACTGCTGTCGTTGCTGTTGTTTGTTGTTGTTGTTGTTGTTGTTAGTGGTGGTGCTGGTGGTGGTGGCGGCGGTGGCGTTGGCGGCGGCGGTGGTGGTGGCGGCGATGTTGCTGCTGCTGCTGCTGATGCCAGTGCTTTATTACTACTCGCTTCTGCCCTGGCCCCACGGTTCAAATAATGCTGCCTCTGCTGCTGTAGAAATTAGCGTGCCAATAGATCAAGGTTTATAAATAGTTGGCTTCGTATCCCTTTACATTCGCCCGCCCGCGCCGCGCGTGTGCGCGCTCGCTGCCGCTCCGTTGCCATGTTTAGAACGAACGGCCTATTGCGTGGTTCTACCGGGTTCGGTTTGTGTGTGAGGAAGAAGAAGTTCTATGCGCTATAAGCCACCCACGGTTTGCCCGTACAGTCCGTCGGTATTCGGCATGCGCTTGCCCTCTGTTTCAATGTGGCCGTCGTCGTCGCTAGCGAGAAAGGGCGGTAGGTGTTACAGCATACACGTTGAGAAGGGAATGGATGTGACATGTCTTACAATCTGTGGTTCGAAGACCTGTCTGACACTTGTCAGTGGCTGTGGCTGTGGCTGTGGCTGTGGTTGTGGCTGTGGCTGGGGATGTGGCTGTGGCTGTGGCTGTGGCTGTGGCTGTGGCTGTGGCTGTGGCTGTGGCTGTAGCTGTGGCTGTGGCTGTGGATGTGGCTGTGGCTGTGGCTGTGGCTGTGGCTGTGGCTGTGGCTGTGTGCTGTGGCTGTGGTTGTGGCTGTGGCTGTGGCTGTGGCTGTGGCTGTGGCTGTGGCTGTGGCTGTGGCTGTGGCTGTGGCTGTGGCTGTGGCTGTGGCTGTGGCTGTGGCTGTGGCTGTGGCTGTAGCTGTGGCTGTGGCTGTGGCTGTAGATGTGGCTGTGGCTGTGGCTGTGGTTGTGACCAGTCCCGTACCCAAGGTGGGGGGGCCAGGGGTTCCGGAACCCTCGCAACCATTTTATAGTTGGGCTATGTATATTTTATCCAGAAGAAAAACTGTTAATATGCACCAGAATGCACCATTTTAAAGCAAATTTTCCTGGTGGGTCATGACCCCGGACCCCCCTAACATCAGCAGTCACCTGCACACCTCTGATTCGGACCCCCCCCCCTTAAGCCAATCCTGGGAACAGGCCTGGTGACTGTGCTTCGGCTGTGGCTGTGGCTTTGGATGTGGCTGTAGCTGTAACTGTGGCCATGGCTGTCTTCATGTTGTATAGTGTATATGGGAGAAGTCCGAGTGGATCGCGCGTGCTAAACAACCACGATGACGTGCTAACACCATCGGTGTTATAACCGCTTAACCCACGAAACGATGCAGCTCCCACCACGACAGCCATCATTGTGCTTTTCTCTGTCAGATCACGAATTCACTGATCTTAGCAATCCACTCTAATCGTATAGACATTTTCCTGTTTATAGAGCAAGATATAGTCACAAAACATGCGTATATGACGAAAAGGTTATTGGTTTATGATGTAGGCTAGTAAAGCTGCGAGATACGAGTGAGAGAAAATGCATGCGATTTAGCGTCTGTGTGTGTATATATATATATCGGTATCAGAGCGTATACTTTGTCCCGTATAACGATATATAATATACTGATGCTGACCATGACTCGTAACCGAACCCATAAACCCTGACACGCATATGTGTAAGAAAAAATTTCACGTATATATTCAGATTATATATGGCTGACAGTCGAATTCTCGTATATTTAACATTGGAATTCCAGCAGTGTGCTGCAGCATGGTTTCGTAAACAAGGGAAGCTATTAGGAGCGGTGCGGCAAGAAAGTTAGGGTGGTGGGTGAGAGAGAGTGAAGAGAGAGGGTGAAAGAAAGAGATGCGAAAGGAGAGCGAGGGTAGAGAGAGAGGAGAGAGAGAGAAAGAGAGA
>NW_014582237.1:0-6509 GCF_000485595.1 Priapulus caudatus
CCTTCGCCATGACACGATATTTAATCATACCTGTAATTCGTTTGTGTGTCCTGCGTTATTGTCCACGTGTTGAGTAAACGCGTACGTAATTTGTGCGCATACCTTATTCACGGGTAAAGGTTACCTGTGTTATAACGGTATCTATATGATCAATAATAATGTGTCTCGGCCATACTTACGATCCTATAGATCATCTCCTAAATGGTGTCTGCGCGCGCTGCGTGTATTTGCGTGCCTGTGTGTGCCTCGTGTGTGGGGTATTATGTCGCGCGGTGAGTGTGTTTGTGTCCATCGTGTTGCGTGTGTGTGTGCCGCATTTGTGGCGTGTATGTGCAGGTATGAGCCATGAGTGAAAGTGTGGCGCATTTAAGCGATTGTGCGGCAGTGTGTGCGTAACATGCATATTGTGTGCGCGCAGGTGGGGTCGCGTGCGCTCTGTGTGCGATGTAGGTAATAAGCAGCAGGCTGAGAAGGCTTGTAAGCTATCGTCAGGTTGCTTCCGTATGTGGAAACGCCTCAAGACAGTATTCAGCAATTATGCGCGTGTAAATGTGTAGCTAATATATCGAAGTTTCAACAGTGGGCTGTATTTAGTGGCACCTGTGAGCTACGTGAAAATGGCCTGTAGGCCACTGCCAGGTGTGGTTAACGCAGCTCGGGGCGGGTTACCGATAGCGCGCGGATGGAAATTTCATTATTCACTCTCTTTTATTGTTAAAATTACCGAGCATTGTTACGGCTATGAAACGTCTGTAAAATAGGCGTCTATTGTGTGTGTATATAGTATATATATATAGTAAGTCAGCGTGCGTGAATAAATGAGGCAGGTGGCTGCTGATCTGCGGTAGTTAGGCGTGAAAACGGAGAGAGCGAAGGCGAGAGAGAGAGGGAGATGAGAGAGAGAGCGAGAGAGAGAGGGAGAGGAGAGATGAGAGAGAGAGAGAGAGAGAGAGAGAGAGAGAGGGGGAGAGAGAAGAGAGAGAGAGCGAATAGAGGAGGAGAATACTGTTTCTGAGGCAACGCGCATTGGGAGTGCATGTGCGTGTGGCGCATGTGTGTGTGCGTGTGGCGTCCGAGTGCGTGCCTGTGCGTGAAATGTGTGTGTGAATTGTGTAAATTAATACTAGATTTATCTTTCAAAGTTGGGGGCTCAATTAAGCAGACATATTGTTTGCTCTCATTATTGACATTGCGGACGGGTACACTTCACCATTTAGGATTTTGCGTAAAACTTGGATACGGTTTTTAAACTCGTGAGCATAAGTCATGAAGAATAAAATGGCTATTTATAATTATATTATATAATACGCCGATGACAAATTACTCGCATGGAGCATAGAGTGTTGTTTGAGTGAATGGCGCGTTTAATGGCGGTCCGTAGTGCTGGCTTCAGTGCAGCAGCATACAACCAACAAAAGCAGGTCAGCAGTAGTAGTATGTAAGTAATTATGTAGCAGCAGAAGGCAGAGCGTAGGCACAGTAGTATAGTAGTAGCAACAGCAGGCGCAGGTGCAGCAGCATTAGTAGATAGTAGTAGTAGTAGTAGCAGTAGTAGTAGTAGTAGGTAGTAGTAGTAGTAATGTAGTAGTAGTCGTATAGCAAAGCACAGCACAGCAGCAGCAGCAGGAGTAGGAGCAGAGCAGAGCAGCAGCAGCAGTAGTAGATAGTAGTAGATAGTAGTAAGTAGTGAGTAGTAGCAGCAGTGCAAGCAACAGCAGCAGCAAAAAAAAAACGTTAAAAAAAAAGTAAAGTTAAAAAAAGCGGTCAGCAGCAGCAGCCAGCAGTCAGTCAGCGCAGCAGCAGTGTCAGTAAGGACAGCAGAAGCAGCAGCAGGTAACAAGCAGTAGTAGTAGTACAGCTAGGCAGCAGCAGCAGCAGGCAGGCAGCAGTAGTGTAGTAGTAGGGCAGCAGCAGCAGCAGAGGGCAGGCAGCAGTAGTTAGTAAGTAGTAATAAGTAGTAGTAGTAAGTAGTGTAGTAGTAGTAGCAACAGCTGCTGCAGCGCGCAGGCAGCAGAGCGTCAGTACATAGTAGTCAGCAGCACAGCAGCAGCAGCAGTAGACAGCAGGCAGCAGCAGCAAGTAGTAGTAGGGCAGACAGCAGGCAGTAGGCAGCAGCCAGCAGCAGGCAGCAGCAATGTATTCAGTAGTAGTGTAGTATAAGTATAGGTAGTAGTAGTAGTAGTAGGTGTAGTAGTAGTAGTAGAAGTATAGCAGGACAGGCAGCAGTTAAGCAGTAGTAGTAGTATGTAAGTAGTAATCATAGTAAGTAGTATGTAGTAGTTAGTAGTAAGTAGTAGTAGTAGTAGCACAGGTAGTATAGTAGTAGTAGTAGCCAGGGCAGCAGCAGCAGTAGCAGCAGCAGTAGTCGCAGCAGGCAGGCAGTAGTAGTATAGTCGTAGTAGTAGCAGTAGTTAGTTAGTAGGTAGTAGTAGTAGTAGTAGTAGTAGTGTAGTAGTAGCAGGAGTAATATAATAATAGATTCCTATATTGATGCTTACTCTGGTATGTAGTAGTAGTAGTACGTAGTGAGTGAGTAGTAGTAGTAAGTAGAGTAGTAAGTGAGATAGTAGTAGTGGTCAGTAGAGTAAGTAGCGAGCAGCAGTAGTAAGTTAGTAGTAAGTAGGCCAGTAGGAGCACCAGCAGGCAGCAGCAGCAGCAAGGCGGCATGTTGCTTGCGATAGCCTAACTGTGTAGCTCGCTGAGTCAAGCAATGAAGTGAGTCGCGGAACATAATCTATAAATTGTAATTATAGGCAATAACGTGAAGCCTGAATAATTAACGTACAGATTACGTAGCAATGCCTTGTATTATTTCGCATTTAGATCTCCTCCTAGCATGCATTCTCTCCGCTCTCCTCTCTTCTCTCTCATCTCTCTCTGTCTTCCTCTTCCATGCTGCTGCTTGGTCTGCTCTGCAGGTTTCATTCTCTCTGTCTGATTTTCGTCACATTGGACCGCATTCTCTTATTTGGCTTCGCTCTCTCTCCCCTTATCATCTCGTACCTCTCTCTGTGTCATTGATTGTCCTGTCTGTCTCTTTCATGTTCTTACTCAATCCTTTCTGCATCCCTATCCTCTCTCGTCTGCTGTCATAATGAATATCTGATCTGTATCTTCTAAGATAGTCTGGCGATATGATCTTTTCTGTGTCGAGGATGTACATACAGCAGGCTGGCAAGATTTGTAATTACGCCATGCAGGCCCTGTAGCACGATGAACCAGTGACATCAGGGAAGGAATTGGTTCAGTGCGAAACACTGTAACAGCAAGTATTGTAGCACATGAGATGCAATTGTACATTTTCATTCAACGGCCGATTGGGATATTTGCTATTCTAGCGAGAAATCTATTAACATTAATTTGTTGCGTGTTTATTTTTCATAAGTCGCCGGAGTCTAACGTATTCATTAGAATGTGTGGATATAACCTCAATTTTCGGCGATATTACGAATCTATTTCCTCATTCTCCTACTTGGTTACTGACGACGAAGGGAAATTGCGCTATATAGGGCCCATGTTTGAACCGCCACCGACAGCACTGATGTGCGGCATCACAGAGAGGCCAATTTGCGGACTACGTTACCGAGGAACGAAGCATATTTCGCTGGTCGAAGAGATCTGAGAGAAGCGGTTCAGAACGCACCTGCTACTAGAGTACAGAGAATCATAGGGTATAAATGATTATAGCTCCCATTGTAAACAGAGACAACATTAGGATAATAAAACACGAGTCGCAAGGCAGGCGAGCTACTTCGTGGCGTATTAACGTATGCGCTCATTTCGCTACTAGGTGAGGATAATAATTTATTTACAACGCCTAAAAATGTCTCAGCAAAACATCTAGTCGATAATAATAATCAATAATATATAATAATAAAAATTAATATTAATATTAATAGATGATACTCGGTCACGTGAAGATAGTGTTAGATGCAGTGTAATTATGGAGGCAGATTGGGCGGGGCGGCAACGCGTTGTCGGAGTGTTTTATGGTGATGGTTTAATTCCTCATTGGCGAGTTTATGCTGCGTACTGCGCACCTGCCTGATAACTCGAGCTTCTGTCTCTCTTTCGCTCGCTCTCTCTTCTGTCTGTCTGTCTGCTCTCTCTCTCTTCATCTCTCTCTAGCTCTCTCTTCCTCTCTCCTCTCTCTTCTCTCTCTCGCACGGCGTTCTCGCTCGCATCTCTGTCTCTGCTCTCGATTCTCGTCTCGTCTCTCTCTCTCCTGTGCGCTTCTCAGCTGCCGATTTCTCTCTCACATGCACTCTCTCCCTTCCTGTTTCTGTCTCTCTCACCCCTCTCTCTTTCTCTCTCTCACCCCCTCTCTCTTTCCCTCTTACACACTCTCTCTCTCTCTGTGTCTCCTCTCTCTCTTCTCTCTTCTCTTCCTCTCTCGCTCTCTCTCTTCTCTCTCTCTCCTCCCGGTCTCTCATCTCTCTTCTGTGTCTCTTTTCTCTATTCTCTCTTCTCTCTCTCTCTCTTCGCTTCTCTCCTCATCCGGCTCTCTTTCTCTCGTTCTCTCTTTCCTCCCCGTGTCGTCTCCCTCGTCTCCTTCTCTCTCTCTCTTTGCGCTCCCAGTCTCTCATCTCGTCTTCGGTTCTCTCTCTTACGCCAGACAGGCAAGCGCCAGTAGATCTCGCGAGACGCAGCGTAACTAATATGCTAATGAAGATGTGTCATATTAATGCACGCATATCCTAGTTACGAGCGCCAAGGAAATCATTCATCTCCACACGTCACACACGTCTACACATGTCATCAGCTGCCGAAAGAGACGGAGAGGGTGGACGAAAAAGCAGTATGAAGAGAGACAAGCACACAGCAGCAGAGAGATAATGAAGGTGGACGAAAGAGAGAGGACCACAGAGAGATAGTAGAGACGGGTGGACGAAAGAAAGCGAGAGACACACACTAATTCCAGAGAGATATAGAGAGGGTGGACGAAAGAGAGAGAGACACACAGAGAGGTATAGAGAAGGTAGACGAGAGAGAGAGAGAGACACACAGAGAGATATAGAGAGGGTGGACGAAAGAGAGAGAGACACACAGAGAATAGAGAGGGTGGACGAAAGAGAAGAGACACACAGAGAGATATAGAGAGGGTGGACGAAAAGAGAGAGAGAGAGCACACACAGAAAGATATAGAGATGGTAGATACGAAGCGAGGAAAAGACACACACAGAGAGATTGATAGAGAGGGTGGACGAGACGAGAGAGAGAACACATAGATAGATAGTAACGAGGGGTGGAAACGAAAAGAGAGAGAGAGATGACACATACACAGAGATAATGAGGAAGGTGGACGAAAGAGAGAGAGACCCAGAGAGATATAGACGAGGGTAGACGAAAGAGAGAGAGAGAGAGAGAGAGAGAGAGACACACAGAGAGATATAGAGAGGGTGGACGAAAGAGAGAGAGAGAGAGAGGAGACACACCAGGAGAGAATATAGAGACGGGTAGAGACGAAAGCTAGAAGACGACAAGAGAGATATAGAGAGGGTGGACGAAAGAGAGAGAGACACACAGAGAGATATAGAGAGGGTGGACGAAAGAGAGAGAGACACACAGAGAGATATAGAGAGGGTGGACGAAAGAGAAGAAGAACACAGAGAGTATAGAGAGGGGTGGACAAAAAAGAGAGAGACCACAGAGAGATATAGAGGAGGGTGGAACGAAAGAGGAGAGACCAGCACGAGAGATTATAGAGAGGGTGGATCGAAAGAGAGGAGACAACACAGAGAGATATACGAGAGGGGAGACGATAGAGAGAGAGAGGAGAGAAGAAGAGGAGAGAGAGAGAGATAACGGGAGAGACAGGAGTGGGAGTGAACGCAAGTGACAGAGAGAAGGAGAGCGATAGGGGGCGAGAGGTAGAGAAAGAGATAGAGACCGCGAGCGATGGGGAGCGAGAGAGAGAAATATATTATATAGTATATATATATATATATATATTATATATTAATATTATTATATTATAAGTAGAGAGGACGAGGAGAGAGAGAGAGAGAGAGAGAAGAGGAGAGAGAGAGGAAGAGAGAGAGAGAGAGATAACGAGAGTAAAAGAAAGAAAGGACGAAAGATGGCAGGACGAAAGAGAGAGTGGGAGGTCAGTAAATGAACGACATAGCCATGCAGTGCAGCGGTCGTGATAACGCGTATGTGCTGCATGATTGCACTGTCACACGCTCAGTTCAATTTTAGGATGACACAGCAGAGCACGATGAATTATATTTTTAATAAAAACGGGGATCAGAAACTCGTCGTCAAATAATTGAACGCGGTTTCTTCACCCGCCGCGCGCAGTGTAATCGCAGACTGCATTGACAACCCTCTCTACTTTAGTCCGTCCGTGCCCTTATCACGCGTACATACGTGCATGCGTGGATGCATACATACACACGCGCGTACACACGCACCTAAATACACGCGCGTACACACGCCCGAGTACACTCGTGTACACACGTGCGTATGCATACGCGCGCGTACACACGCGCGCGTATATCTACACG
>NW_014582237.1:7639-8339 GCF_000485595.1 Priapulus caudatus
GTGTGTGTGTGTGTATGTGTGTGTGTGTGTGTGTGTGCGTGCCTGCGTGCGTGCCTGCTTGCGTGCGTGCGTGCGTGCGCGTGCGTGCGTGCGTGCGTGCGTGCGCGTGCGTGTGTGTGCGCGCGTGTGTGCATGTGTGCGCGCGTCCGTGCGAGCCATAATTTTCGATATAGATTACAACAGCGGTCGATTTACTGTCTGCTGTGTGTAGGTAGCGTAGCATCACGGTGTTTAGTGGCTATGATAAACCGCGATCAATTATGCACGTAATGTTATAGAGCCACAGATGGCGGGTATCATCGACGGTAGAAACGCTTACTCTGACAGTAACGCACGGATTTCTCTACCAGCGTGTGTTCCTTTGTTCCCCCTTTGCTCATTCGTTATTTCTAGCGTGTTATTTTACCGCTTATTTAAAAGTGGCATCGTTACGGCGTTGTTTGCCGGTAAGGAGATAAACCAGTGCTTACATATAACGTCATTCTGCTCGCCCTCGGCTATGTTTAGTTGTCATATACACACCCGTTACTCTTCTCCCGACCTTCCCCCGGCCCCTTCTCGGTCGTGCAAAGTTCATGACCCCCGCGATCAGGCGGCGCTGGTGTCGGAGACATGGCGATGGCGTTGAGTAGACTGGTTCACTACACTGAATGTACTATTTATTATTTCCAGAGCAATGTTTTCCATTCCATGTATATAT
>NW_014582238.1:0-8338 GCF_000485595.1 Priapulus caudatus
AACCAACCCTGCTATGTTGCAGCGCACAAACTATAATGCTAGACTGAATTTCGTTAAAATATAACAGGTTACGACCTATGTCAGACAATAAGGCCTGGAACGACGAATGGCTTAAGCCCAACAAAAGTTTGTCGAGAGCTGGGCCGATATGGGCAAAGGAGCGGAGGAATCTGATACCAACGGGCAAAGCAACCTCTGGGCTAATGGCCTGGACATGTGGCGTAACGCCTCCCCTAACCCGACCCAACCCGAAACCGATCAGGTCATTAACAAATGCATGGTGAATGGAAGCCTGGCACCACAGGTTATTTCGCTAATGGCCGAACAGAATTAGCAACAGGTAACGTCAGGTGCAAAATACTGAAAATGGTCATTGCAGCAATGCCGAGCGTTGAAAGACAAGGCTTTACAGGCAAGCAGAGCCATTCACTGGTCGCCCATGCGGGCATTGGCTTCTTTCGCGATATCGTCACAGGAGAACCAAACACCAGGGCGGGCATCAAACTGGCAGATAGGAATACCAAACAAGCACCGAACATATCCCTGTTCAAGGCCGACCATCGTTTTGGGCGTGTATCAATCGGTCAGGGAATGTGCACCATCCTTTGCCCGCAGAAAATTACTCAGCTGAATTGTGAACGCGACCGCACAAAGAGAGTGTCGCGCAGGGCCCCTTCAGCTCCTGCGGGGTATTTTATTGATTTTATGGTCGAAGTCAGGCGAAGCGGCAGCTTACGTTCGACCGGTTTTTGCCCATGAGTGAGGAGTACCACCAGTAGACAACCACTCTTAAATTCCCTTGGGCGATATGTTAAAGCCGTATGATGAAGACGTAACAACATACACAACGACCACCTGACGTCCTCGACGACCCATCGGCGAGTCTGAATCTACGGGTCCCGCGACAAACCGAGATAGACACCATGCAGGAGAGACTGGCAAGCAGACTCGAACTGCGATAATAATGCACTCCCCAGCGAGGCTAAAGAAATGTCGAGCGATGCTGGCCGCGAAGAATGCGCATTATAGAAGAAGGCATCGTTAAAAGTGCCCCAGTTAAGTAAATACCACACCCAATTAACAAAGGAAGTCCGCTAAGTCGCAGCATCAGATACAAGAGAAGGCGTTTGAAATCATGAGGGCGAATCGAATTCCGACCGCGATCAACCTTGTCGATGAGCTTTGGTCAAGTTTCAATGCAGAATTTGCACAAGGCGTTAGAAGGGAAGAATATAACTGCACAATTCCGAAGAAAATCTCAAGATAGGCGTGACACCTGCGTGAAGAAGTTCTATCGCCGAAGACAAACTCAAGCTTTACCGTTATCAAGCTCCGCTAGCATAGTCCAGAGTAAAACCCGCGACGCTATCTGTTTACGCGCATCGTCAATCGGCCGGCTTACAGTGACGCGACATTCAGGAAATCGGTCGACGCATCGCGCGGCCTGCTCGATGCCCCCGGCCACAGGATATATATGTTACACCACCTCGACCGTGGGGTACGCCCCGGCGATCGTGCGGCCGACCGATTTCATGAGGCGCTGGACGATTAAACTCATGGTTATGATCGCACAACTGTGTTGACGTTATCGTGTGAACGCAGCCACGGCATCGATAAAAATCAACCATCCTCGTATTCGTGTCAAAGGCGGTGTATTCAGCCTTTGTTACAGCACATTGCAATCAGCAGAAAGTTAAAAACCTGATCCCCTTTTAACTGGTGACGGCCAGTAGACTGCAAAACACCCGACAATAATGCTCAGATCAGCTGGTAGCAAAAAAGTGGATATCGACCTACTGTCGATACCATGGGAACGCTGCCGGCGGCGACTATGCCTGCAAACTGGACATTCTCAACCCCTAAACGGCTTTTCGGCTCAATGGCCAGAAATACAATCTCGGGCATCGGTTCGACACTCCATCAGCGACGCCAAAAAACGTGCCAAGAATTTCCCATGCGCATAGGAAAACCATGGATCTTCGACAGCCCCCTGAAGCCAAAGCGGGTGAAGGCGTGTCGCGCCAGTTCATCAAGGCATTTTTAGCCAGCCTAAAAAAGCAAGTTCGTAGAAGGCCGGTTAAAAATCGGCAGTCAGGAAGTCACATGTCGTTCAAGAACTTAAGGCCGTTAGCATTCCAGTCGGCTCAATATTTTTCGCCGAACAGGATCACGCTGGTGCGCCGAGCGCCTCACGCGCCGCTTGGCAAAGCGGTGGGCAGCAAAGACTACCACAGAACTGTCATCCGCCGGTGGGCATTATTGGCATATATGTCAGTGGCTCGCGCAGAAGAGCAAATACCAAGCCGGTGATTTGGTGAATGGCTGGCATGAACGCTGCTAGTTTGTTCAGAAGAACAGTCACTGGCGGCCGGCCTACTCTCGTAGCAGACTCCTAGCAAAGCACGGCATTTATTAAGACTGGGCCGTATCATGTCGTTTTCTAACCGCCACGCTATAGAGCGTGGGTTGGCGGTGTACGAGCTGCTAGTTGATTGGCAGCGATAGTTACAAATTTAAATTAACCACGATTTCAGCCAGAGGCAGCTACACTTAAGCTTTATTCAGCGCTTCTTTGGGATCTGAAGCGACCAGGCCATGACCTTTTATCAATGCAGCTTTGCCTCAAAGAATTGGTCAGCATGTCTTGCTTTTCTCCCTAAGTTACGGACCTTTGCGTGGATCCGTAGAGGTATGTGCTCAATAATGAATGGCGTATAAAGATTTTCTTAAAATGGAATACATAACTGAAACTGTGCTCTAATACGCACTGTAACGCAAGGTATTTAATGATGTACGACCATTTGATGTCTCCAGCAAGCACCAACACACCAAGAAAAACCTCGAGGCGTATCGAACTGCTGCTCTAAAGTACAATACGCTATCCGCTATGCACAGGTGCAGGCGGATCACAACCTGCGTTGGACGGCGTATTCGCGCACTTGTTAATTAAGTCTTGCCGCTGCCTCAATTTGTTTTTTTAGTGCATGCAATCGCCGAGTAATACGGATAGTAGGTGGCAGACCGGTGAGCTCAGGCCACGTGAGTAAACAAGCCTGACACGAAAAGGCATGGTTGAAAGCACTAGTACGAGGCCGATTTCGAGTGGGTGGCGGATATATGGCGCTATCACCGTATATTTGAGTTGCAGGGATGATAATCGGTAGTTCTCTACCAAGCCTATCGATGCTCGCGAATATAGTATCCTCCTTTCTCAACGATTTGGCTTGTTATAGAGATGAAGTCGTTCCCGGCTTGAGTGGAACAGAGATTCCTGGCGGTGTAAAAACAGACAAGGTTGATGTTTAATTCCGTGTGGCGATGATACTGCGAAACGCCAGGAATATATGCATTTCCCAAGCCCTCTATATCACGCCCCTTCCGAATTGTCATCATGACAACCAAAAAATCATGTCTCTGTTTCATGCCTGGCTGATTTCAAACGGGCAAAAACCGTGGCACTGGTCAAGCCAGGTTAATTTTATAGTAGCAGAAATTACCCAGAATTATACCAGGTTATCAGCATCTGATTGTAGGAAAACCCGCTGGAGGCAGTCAATGCAGTTGCTTTTTGGCACAGCGGATGGTGGGTTGAAAAACTCATTAATTCTAGGGTCGGCTCATAGTCTTGCTCAAAATAACGCCCTTTTGGAATGATGAAGGTGCATCCGATGCGGGGTTGAAGGCGGGAGATTATAGCCTTTGGACCCGTAGGAAAACTAGGCCGGCATTTTTGGCCAATATGCTTGATAAAGCTATGAATTCCATTTCCTCGAAAGACCCATCAAGAAGTTCTAAATCATTGGGATGGAAGTTGGGAACTAGCACAAAAAGAAGGCGGGGCTACAAAAATTAATTCTGAGCCAGTCGCGGGAAAGGGCCTGATCCAAAAAACAAGAGCCGTCGTTGGTGGGAGGAGGATAATGAATTGGCCGCCGTTTAAACTCGGTTAATCATAAAAGGAGAATATGTCGCATATCAGTGATATATTTAGAACTGAAATGTCTAAAAAAATGCGGCGTTATAAAATTCGAAAATTTTTACCAGGGTTAGTTTGAAGAAGACTTCATGAGATGTCTTGAAAAATAAGGAGTGGATGATTCTTCCGCAGCAATCTTATTACGGCAAGAAAAGAGCTGGAAGCATAGGGTTGGTTTGCGACGCCTGCTTAAGTGCGGATAGTTCGAAAGAGTTCATTGTGATGTGGACCAGCGATACCAATATGCCATGAAGTTGAAAGGACCCTGTATGGGCAAGACCACTGGCGGCGCATCCGAGAGGCTACGCCATGATACAAATCATGAGAGACAAATCGCACACAATTACATGTAGAAACCGTCCCCTCTATTCCTCGAAATCACTGGAAATCGGTTTTTAGCGGCAAGGTTGATGCCACGATGGATGCTTGCAAGCGTGGTGGGCAGCATAAGATAAAAGATAAGTTTTTTGTCCGTACCGCCTGGCACTTAAAAAGCTTTCCAAGGCACTGTTTGAATACCGCCAATCCTTTGCATATGATGTCAATAAGGGAGCAGAAACCCATTTTAGTCACGGCTGTCATTATCCAAGTCATCTATCCAGCATTACAAGGAGAGGAATACTATATTCTGTCTAAATGGCTGACTCGAAATATGACCGCCATTCCGAGTCAGACTCTCATTGCTGATGAGCCATGAGACTGCGAAATCAATCACATCCGCAGTTCATGGCGTCGCACGTGCTGATTGCTCTCATTCTCGCATGCCATGTGAGTTTCTGCTGCGCATACAAAGATGGCGCATGACGGTAAGTGTCCAGAGAATCTGTGAATCTATGTGTGACTTACGTCCACATTTCTTTGGTTAAGGTCTCTGCGTGATTCCGTGGTATGATGTACCAAATTGAGCTAAAGGTGAAAGGTATGAATTCGAGCTTATGTGTGAGAAAAAGTAAAAGGCTTCAGTCAGAATATTAGCCGCGAACTCTGCGCCGACAGAGAACTAAATGCTTCAAGGTGAAAAAAGCGCATTCTTTTACCCGTTGCACAGTATTGATGCGCGCAGATATTGGCCAGACACCTCAATTTAAACGCAGTGTGTTCGTGTGTCTGGCCTTCCTCACGGTTTGCCTATTCATGAGGAGAGCTATACATCATTACTAAAAAGAATGCACGGTGCGCAAGTATAGCTTCATCTATGGTGCAGCTATCGCCTTTGAACCAGGGGTATTTTCAGGGCGAAAACGTTAGTGAGCTTTTTTCTCCCAAACCTGTCTACTCTAATAAATCGTCATGCTGGAAAGCTAGATATAGCTGTCGTACATGAAACAAACAGATATATGCTACAGAGACCAAATAGACCCCGCGCGCTGATGTGGAAATGGTATGTTCACCCCGTGACAGTAAACGGAGCGGCGTGGCGCGAACCGGCTATATTTGACTAGACAGTGGCACATATAAATAATATATAGGTGAGCTTTTTTCAGTGCGCATTTAACGGCCGAATGAATCGTGTCATTGGCAAGTAGGCCAGACAGTAGACTGGTGTAGATCTATCTAAGAAATTTAGATAAGATTTCTGGCAGTGATGCTTAGTTGATGAAATAATGATTTTATAATCGACTTAGCAAGACGGGCAAAAAAGACTTCTTGTCAATGTCACCTGTATGTAACTAAGTGACCCAAGGGCCTGATATAATTAATATAGGCAACACCAGCTCTCAGTGGGCCAATATGGGTGAATCTGACGTCGCGGGCTCGCTGGTGAGGGAATTGAATGAGGGCTCGCTTGGAGCTGTTTTCATCGGGTGAGAGCGTATCTATCGCACGTGGCGTATTTTGCTGATGGGTCTTGGATATTGGGTGCCACCATATACATTGCCTGGATTTGATTCTGGCAGAGTGCGATCTTCTCTGGCGGCGTTGCAGTAAACAAAATAACAGCTTTAGACGCAAGTAATCAACAGCCCATGCAGAGGCTTGGCCGCACACTGCTAAATTTTTGGAACGCTGGTGGGCTGCTCTTCTGCTTCATTGGCAGCTCTTCTTTGGCGCGGCGCGAATCATCGCCACTCGCTCCATCGCTCTAGAACACGCTGTGGGTAACAGTGGAAAACGGTTCGAAAAGGAACATTCTTTGAAGTCCTAATGCCATGTGATACATGAAGGGCAAGGTGAATTATAGCTCACATTAGGACTCAAAAGACTTTCCCGAAAGCACGACCTGACGGCGCTCAAGAGAAGCCTGATTTTCACGTAGTGTAAAAAGTTGCCTGTGTAAACAACTCATGAAGAGCTGAGGGCCAGTGCGTGTTTGAAGCAATGGCGATACAGCAAGGCTAAGTGAAAGAAAGCGAAGGAGAACGCTATTGGCCGTGTTTTTGAAAGGGTACACAGTTCCACTGGCTGTTTCCCGTATTACGGATGGCTGTAGTGAACGTAGCAATAGTCGATGAAGAAGTTTCCATAATTCTTGTACAACGTGACTCTAAGTGGTAATTAAAAAATACTTTTGATACATTTAGCGAGCTAAGTATAGAGCAAATTAACTAACAGTTAAAATGTCTCGCAAATATTTAATCGAACAAGGCTTATGTCGATGGCAATGAGGTGATAAATGTAAGGTAGCGCTTAATGGGTAACCATTGAAAATTAAGGGGCGTTAGAAGGCGCCACTTTGGTCTGCTACTCTAATTATAGTCCGCCCCTCACTTATTTTGAAGAGGAGGTGATTCTTATAGTCCAGATTGAAGCATATTTCCACTGAGAAAGGAAACTGCCGATTAAGAGTGACGACTCTAAAAGTTACCACACTGAGGAAGTATATCAAAAGACGTTTTATCTGCTTGAAGTCTGTGGGAGACAATGGATTTTTCGAGTGAGAGAAGTTGATCGTTGATAAAAGCGTTGAATCCTCAGCGTTAAATCAACGCCACGGCGGATCATTCTTGACTGCGGGGGTATAGCTATCAACCCTCGAAAAAGGAAACGATGAGCTGGAGAAAAAAAGGTGCCACTCGCCAACATATATTCATGCATAGCGAGGAAGAAGACGGTACGAATTATCCGTAGATACGAGAACAGTCCGGTGGCCATCCAAGCTCCATTAACTGAAGGCGTTACCTAGTACGAAAATGTCGTGTATGGAACGAGAGTCTGCTGGCGTAAGAAATGGTTCGTCGAGCAGTTCCCCGTCATCACAATAGCTATACACAAGAGGTTGCCTTAGTTACAAGGCTAGAAGGCGAGGGCTGGCTGGTGCCGTTATCGTCTTCGCACGACATCACGCAGCGAGCAGAAACTCAGCCGAGCAGAGGAGGCTTCAAAGCGCCAAGGAACATGCCGAAGAAGCCAACGCGTGCCAAAGTCGCGCATTTCCTGGCCAGTATGAGTCATGAAATTCCGTCGCAGTACAATGAATGGCCATTATGGGGTCTGGGTCAGTTGGCCATGATGACAGACATGACGGGCGAACAAACAGTACGATTACCTGTCCAACAATGCAACACTCAACTACAGATTCTTGCTGGGCATCATCAACGACATCTTAGACTATCTTCAAGATTGAAGCTGGCAGCTGCGAGATGGAGTCCATGCTGATTTCGACCTGAATGACCGTGTTGGATAATCGTATCGCAATATGATTGCACGTAGGCCAGTAGAAAAGGGTTTACGAATTTCTGATTGCGTCCAACCTGACGGCTGGATACACGATTGTTGGCGAGAGCGCCTCTTGCGCCTGTGGGGCAGGTACTTATCAACGGCTGGCCAGTAATGCTGTGAAATGTCACCAGAGTCGGGCTGAATCACACTAAAAGGTGATTGATGGAACCGTCGAGCAAGACCGATTGGTCAGCGAAGGAGCGGATGACAGCCACTTTCTTTGCGCGCTTAAAGATTACCGCATGCGGCATGACAGAGAATCAGCGCGAAAACCTAATTTCAGGCCTTTTACGGCAGGCCGATAGGCTCCACCAGCCCGCAGTTTGGAGTACGCGGACTGGGATTAACGATTAAGCAAACGGCCTGACCAGCGTTTAACCGAAATGATGGATGGTGAGATTGGAGTAGATTCGATTCATGGCAAGGGTAGCACATTCCACTTTACCGCCACGTTTGGACGCAGTCGTGGCCAGGCTGAAATACGACAGATTATACCCAGTGATCTTGAAGGTATGCGTGTCTTGATCGTGGATGACAATGCGGCTTCGCGTGAAATCCTAGCGGCCTATATAGATGCTTTTGGTTTCGATTATGGTGAGGTCGCCTCTGGAGCTGAGGCCATTCAGGAGCTTGAAGGAGCACCGGAAGACAACCCCTATCGCCTGGTACTTATGGACTGGAAGATGCCGGGTATGGATGGCA
>NW_014582239.1:0-8330 GCF_000485595.1 Priapulus caudatus
CTCTCTCTCTCTCTCTCTCTCTCTCTCTCTCTCTCTCTCTCTCTCTCTCTCTCTCTCTCTCTCTCTCTCTCTCTCTCTCTCTCTCTCTCTCTCTCTCTCTCTCTCTCTCTCTCTCTCTCTATCTTCCAATCTTATTGTCTCTCTCAAAGTCATGGTTGACAGTCAACATCAACAGTACGACGAGATGTGACGTCATCACTGAGTATGATGATGATGGAAGGCTTACTATCCTGCTACCAGCAGCTTCCTCATCCTCACACGAAACAGTTAATGACCGGCACCATGGACAGCATCACTCCTACACACACACGTACACACACACACACACACACACACACACACACACACACACACACACACACACACACACACACACACACACACACACACACACACACACACACACACACACACACACACACACACACACACACACACACACACACACACACACACACACACAACACACACACACACTACACACACACACACACACCACACACCAGCCTACACAATACATACACGCCACACAACGCACACGATCACACGCACCACGTGACACACCACACAAACAATCAACATCACACACAAACACGACAACACACAACACACACACACACACACAACACGGTTACACCATACATACACGCCACCACACACAACACACACAGGGCGTACACACACACACACACACACACACGAACACACACACACACACACACGACATAACACACACACACACACATACACACGACACACACACACACCACACACACACACACACACAGCACGAGGAGCAGCACACACACACACATCACCGACTACACACACATCACGACGGGACAACACACACAGCGCGATGGCAGCTCAGTCAACCACGCACACGGATACGATGCACACAGCTACATCCTCTAACGTACACCAGCGCACTCACACACACTCGCGGACATCACACACAGACCTACACACACACACACAAAACACACAACACATACAACCCACTACCACACACACACGCTACAACACACACACACGTACGCGCACAACACGGACACACCACGCACGCACACCACACGGGACACAACACGGCCACGACAGTCACAACACACACACGAACACACACAGCATCAGCACACGTTCTACATACAGACACTCACACACAGCACACAGCAACCTAGCACTCGTACACACATATACAAGCACCCACAGCACCTTACTACCACTATGCATACACCACACGACCACAAGATACACACCACACAACACACCACACTGAGACCTGCCTTAACGGGGTACAGCACATACACACACAAACACACTTCACACTCACGACGACTCACCAGGGCACCGACACAGAGAAGCACACACTCACACACACACACACACACGAGCCATCATTCACTACACACTCTAGACGCGCGACACACACGCCACCACGCACGCACACGACACACGTACAACACACACACAGCACCCGCACAGACACAACAGCACAGCACACACTCACCACGACAACTACCACACTCAGCTGCCACAATGAACACGATAGCAAGAGGACAATACAACGGCACACACACACACCACACACACACACACACACACACCACACACACCACCACACCACACGTAACAACGCAACACACGGACACGGACACACACGGACCCACCACACACACACACACACAGCTCACACACTACACACACACACCCACGACACTGACACACACACACAGCGATCACACCAGCCACCTTACGACACACACACAAACACGGACACGGACACGCACACACACACTGACACACGGTACGACGAGAATCACGAGCACACGGGACACGTACACGGACACGGACACGTACAGGACACGACACGGACACACGGGCTACATAGCATGACCGCGCTAGCGCTGGAATCCTCACTGTCCTCCCCAGCTGACACACACACGCACACACACACGACACACACAACACACACACACACACATCACACACACACCCACACACCGGACACGCCGCGCTACAACACAGCGCTAGGGAACCGTACACGGCACGCACTAGGGTCTACACTAAGCACGACACGCGCCACGCACCGACAGAGCGCCACACAGCAACTACGACAACGGACAACACTCCCACACACGCATCGGACATCTACGCTATTATAAGACCTCAATCGGTCATACACACACACAACACACACACAACACACACCACACGACGCACACGAGAGGAGACGAGCGAAGAGAAGGAGAGCGACGAGAACAGAGGTCGAGATTGAAAAGACGAGAGGTGAAAAGAGAGGATCAACGTTCATAGTTATTTTGTAACATCCAAAGCACATCAAGAGAGAGAAGCAAAGAACGGCCAGAGCCAGCGAGACGGAGGAGGGGAGAGGGAGAGAGAGAGAGAGAGAGAGGAGAGAGCGCGAGACGAGAGAGAGAGAAAAGAAGGACACGAGCAAGAGTCCTGCTCTCACCAAGAGAGAGACCGCACACGCCGCGAACGGTGGGCTTGAGACGAGAGAAGAGAGAAGACATATCACACACATACAGCACACACATCCACCACACATACACACACACACATACCTACACACATACACACACACACAACCACACCACACACACACACACACACACAACCCCACACACACGCCCACACACACACACACACACACACACGCCCTACACAGCGACGACGCGCGCACGCACATCCATATGCCAGCACCATGATGATTCACATGATGAGTGATGAGGATTGGATGATGATGAATATGATGCCGACTGAGATGAGATGATGATAATAGATGATGCATGAATAATGTCAAGCATAACGAACACATCAGGCGCAACTATTACCGTACAGTGATTTCAGAGCTCGTCCCTCGCACGCGCCGATCATCGACCATCATCACCATCATCATCATTCATCATCGCCTCGATACACCATCACACGACATCACCATCACAAGCCCGAGCGAATTCATGCAGCAATCAGCACCGCGCGAGGCTCTATAGATGATTAATCAGGGACACAGTACTGACCACACGGAGCCCGTATATACGCAGTGTGACAGCTTTCATAATGGACTATCCGCCAAATGGGCAAACAGACGGGCAACCACACGGGCAGACGGGGCAAAGGACAACTACGACTCGAGAACGCGATTTAGCCCTAACGCACGGACCTTAGACACACACACACCCGATCACTCCAGCAGGCGACACAGCGGGAACAGACAAAACGGAGAGAGGAGAGAGGAGAGAACATCAGCACCCGTATGAGATGAGATGAGAGATGGTCGCGATGCCGGAGACTGAGAGAAGAGAGAGAGAAGAGAGGGAGGAGACGAGAATAAGAGAGAGGAGTCAGAAAGAAGCGACGCGCCGGACGAAATGTGAACTATAGGAAATCATGAAGGGAAAAGCGAGATGAAGAAGATCGGGAGAGAGAGACATAGAGAAGAGCTTGGTGGCGTTCTGCCACGTGCTCCCTCGCGTCCCTCTCTCTCGCCGCTTTCCCTCGCTCACATTTCTCGCTTAATCGTGCTCGTCAGCTAGCTCGCCGACAAACAAAGGCAGCCGTAGTAGCCGCCCCACGGTCAGGAGCTATACGCGAACATACGCGGTGGGTTGTAGCGATACGTGACAGTTCGGCACCAGTACGGACCGAACGATCTCGATCTTCTGTTGATCACAGGCATAGTTGATCGATCAGCGCACGTAGGCTGATTACCCGGTAAGAGCCTCTCTAACCAGATATGATCCTACTCAGGACAGTCTTGAAATATATCAATATTGCCACTGAAAAGGATACTGAGTGAACAGGTAAGGATAGGCAAAGAGTGGACAGATGAGATTAGGGCCTAACCCTGCGGATTCAGAGTAGACCGCACAGAACATAGCGAAACAGGAGTATATATAAAGCAGGCCAGATTGGAGATCCGGAACGATACGCTCAGGCCGGATATACAATTAATCAGCAAGTAGTCCTCCACGCTTGGTCAATGTTCCATGAACGGACTTGATATAACTAGAGAAGGCACAGTAAGTACAATGAAGTAATTCATCATAGGAAAGACCAGAGTAAGATGATGACAGTAGGTCCGTTATAAAGCAACGGAGAGTGTTCGGACGCAATGAAGCGAGTAGGATAGAAAAGCAGAATAATGGAATTGACTGCAAGGATAGGGGAGAACGCGAAAGAGGAACACGGGGGGAAGGAGGTTAGATAATATAATGGCAATGCGCGGGTAATTGAAGTATTGTAGAGACGAGAAGCACAGGTTGAGGAGCGCTCGGAAGTTAATCGAAGGCTTAGTAGAAAGCAAGGACACCCGGGAAATCGAAGTGCTGAGGAGTTCAGTAGTAAAGCCCGCCACACAGGTAAGCAGGGTTCCGCGTGGATCTCTCACCTGGCTGAGGGTAACGGAGAGTGGAGGAATCATTTCGAACTAGACAACGAGGATGGGAAGGAGTGCAAGCGAGTGTAGAGACAACAACCCACTAGAGGCTAACAGGCATCTGGACAGCGAGGGTAGAAGGAAAAGCACGGACAGCGGGCGCTGCGATCTTGTGGCAAGAAGACGTTTACTCAGTGAAGAGAACAAGCAGGTAAGGGAAATGACGTGATGTAGATATTAAAGACATTCGTTACTGACGGTATTATAAACCAGTCGAGCTTAAGTGACATTGAAGGATAGAGTAAGCAAGGAAGAAGGAAGGATTGGATAGATAAAGCAAGGAAGGTGTCTCGAAGGCCTGAGTCATGATTAGAGAAAGCAGATATAGAGATATGTGGGACGGGGTTAATGGGTTAGAATATGGCAAGTTAATTAACGTGTTATGCTGTTTATTAAAGAATGGAGAGGTCTTTAACATGAAGGGCGTTAGGGAGATATAAACGCAATCAGGTATAAGGAATTACGTAGAGGTTGAGTTAGCACGGAATTAAAGACAAGAAGAATTATTACGGTTTGGGATGGATCTTCAAGTGCATTTGGCACGAGACACCGAGGGTTGATATATAGAATAATGTCAGAGCTTGGTAGATGCAGAAGAGGGAGAGACTGAAAAGCAAGGACCATGGGGTATACCAAGGACCCCTACAGACGAAGGTATGTAGATAACACCACAGGAAGGCAGTGCCTGAGTGAGCAAGGACAAGCGAAGCTGCGAAAGCGGAAGAAAGCACTCGATAGTCTCTATCGAGAGAGGAGGAATGAAGAATTAATTGTTTAGCAAGACTTTGCCTTACCTTCCAGGCGTTCAAAGGCGGTAAGTTCCTGATGGCATGGTAGAAGAAAGGCGATCTACAGAGAGGGAGGGGGAAGACAGCAGGGGAGGAGTAGTCAGACACAAGGAGGGGGAAGACGCAGGAGTGTTAGAGAGAGAAACGGTGAACGAGGTGTTAACTGCAACTGCTAAGGGAGTAGGAGAGACTAGTAAGCAACAGCGTCGTTAACGGTGAGGAAAGATGAGGAGGGAGATCGCAGCGATGTACGCATAAGTAGGCAGGACGCGGGGGAGTTGAAAGACCTTATGGAGGTGAGTAGAATTCTTGTCCAGGGCGCAGAGGCAGAGTAGAAGCTTATTACTTCCACGGACGCGGAAGGAACTGCAAGACAAAGGTGGAATTGCAACGTGGAGGGAAGGGGTAGGAAAAATAGACCAAGGGACATCCGAGAAGGGAGTCCCGTGTTAGATGAGGAAAAAGCGGCACATCTAAGTGTGAACCTGGGTCCTCGAGTAGGAGGAGTGTGCTGATGACCTGGGGTGGCCAGCACATGGGCACCGGGACATAGACAGACGGCTGATACTAGTAGGACGAGATGGAGATACGGCCCTACAGTAGGAAGAGGCATATGCGCCGAGACCAAGGGTGTTTTAAGGATGGTCCGACGAAAGCTCATTTCATGGGCGGACGGGGCTCCTAGTTTAGGGACGAGGGCCGGGAGTTGTAGGGATCAAATACTTCTAGCAAGACTCGTAGCAATAGCGGTTAGTTTATGATATAAAAGCGGTTACCCAAGAACGTAGAAAGCCAATGGGGGAACGCCGCTCTTCAATGTTAAGTCTACATTGTGGCGCAGTGAAGGTGAATAGAAGAGATACTAGTCAAGCAAGGAGGGGGAGGAAGGAGTGAAGACAAGCAAGGGAGATAATGACGAGATGTAAGAGAAAGCAGGTAGCGGGCAGAATAGTTACGTGTCTCTGATTAGGAGAGAAGTCATAGGCGCCATGGATAACATTAGCGTAGTATTGGAGTAAGAATAGTAAAGCACGGAACAGAACGGGTATTACGAGCTTGACATGTGTATTAGCAAGGATTAGTGGAGATAGCTGATATATTAATCTAAGAAGACATATATTAAAGACAAGGAGAAAATGGGACTGTATTCACCCATGTTAGAGGAGGAAGAACACATGGTCCGGAATATAGAATAGACGGAGCAAGGACAAGCGGAGACAACATGGAAGTTTGTTCAATTGGCACAAATTGACTAATAACACGGACAAGGAATTGCGGAGAACAGTATACTAAAGTTATGGTAGAGATAAAGCAAGGAGGGGGTTAACTATTGTGTTGTACATGTCTAAGGGTTTAAATCAGGACCAAAATCGGGTTACGGATATAGCTATAATGAGTCTGTCAAAAATGTCAAGAAATCTGAACTAACGATAAAATATTTATAGGAATGGGATGTCTATGGTAAAACTTGACTCGCTTTTCAATTCCATCGGAAAACAACACCATCCCAGCCACAGACGGGAACCCATTGGCTAATTATCAGTGGCAAATGGGCCTTGAATAGGGGAGCTGTTTGGGGGAAGCTTAAGTCCTGAGGATCTGAGTCAAGACCCTTGCAAGGTAAGAGGTATACGAGAGGTTTTCCCACATGGAGAGAGAAAGCCAAAGTGACGAGAGAAGTAAGTACGGAGAGTACTCTATTGAGGAGTATAGCGAAAGTGACATGTCTTATTTAAAAGAAAGAGATATGTATTACAAGAAAATTTACTACTAATAATTTTATAATCTTTCCCCTTCACTAGAACAGTGAATGGTAATGGCCACGACGGTATTTTAAGTGGGAGGGAGGAGAGTAAGCAGTGTGAGCGTAGAGAGGAACGACAAAGGGGGAGTATGTATGACTGAAGGCAGAGAGGGCAACGCAGTGATTCGTACATGAGCTATCATAGAGGAGCATATGAGTGCCGCGAAGGCATAAAGTGAAGGCAGTTGTATATGGGAATTCGACACACATATTGTAAGAGCAAAGAGGCACTGATTTAAGATTGGAGGTTAATCATATCCGAGGTAAAGAGTGCATATACAAAAGAAAAGATGAACAGGAGAGGTGGCAACAAAAATCTTTATGATAGACATTTAGGGTAAGCATTAGTTGCAACTCCACGTCCTTTCTCACGCTGATATACTATGGAGGGGGTACAGTGACACTAGGGGTAGGATTAGAATGTTAGTTAGATTGGCGAAGGCCCACGATCGTGGAAGACACGAGGTTATGGGTGATAAAGCAATAATAGACGTGTGAAAGAGGGTAAGGTCATGTTTATTTTTTTAGGAACTGCGCTTACTACGGATAGGAACAATGGGCGGATGGATCGATAAAATGATGCACAAATGGCTGTGTGAAATATTTTTGAAGGTATAAGGGAAAAAGGAGAATAAAAGTCGCTATAGTGTCACTATGAAAGAACAAGGGAAAATAGGGGGATGGAGGGAGGCACGTGGACGGCCGGAATAGAGGGGAAGCAAAGATTGGGATAAGGCACGAAGAGGCACAGAGGGTAGGGATCGGGGAATACGTACTGTAAGTGATGCAGAGAAGGTCGAAGAGAAGGAACATGAGTTCGACGTAGATAAAGGGCAAGGAACGCGCTTAGAGATTACCCCATTGACTCATGATACGGCGGCGACTGGAGACTGTATAAGCAGTCCAGAGTGTTGCGGGAGCGGGCGGATACCAAGTGAAAGTATGCAGAGAAGTAGCGTGAGGGTGCATAAATAGTGAAATTAACGTCGTGCGGAGATCAAAGAAACCGCAGACGGAGTCCCCTTGTTCAACGCCACAGCATTGGTGGACTGGAGAGGCCACAGACAACAAGCAAACCCAGGAGTGAGTCGGGTGACAGGAGGTTAATGAACAGCTAGACCTGCGAAAGACAGAGGCATACACGCGAGGAGGAACACTGAGAAGCAAGTGGGTAGATAAGCTACTTGAAAGCTCCAAGTGTGGTTTGAAGAAGATGAAAGTAGAAATATACTCAGGTAAAACGAGTCGTAGAAAAGTCTTAATACAAAACAATGTGGCA
>NW_014582240.1:0-8329 GCF_000485595.1 Priapulus caudatus
GTCGTCGTAGCAGTGATTGAGCAGTTGCTGAATCTCCGGCAGGATTAGATACGGTGGTACTTCGGTGTGCTTGAGCACGGCGGCACGTTGCCGTTGCATCCGCGTCCAGTCCACCTCGATGTTAACCTCACGCATGGGCAGTAGATTGTCTTCCGGTGCCGGATGGGTCAAAAGCCTCATTTTAGGCGCGCCTGATAGCCAATAATCACAGGGTTTACCTTGTAACACCGAAAAAGAATCATGCTAAACACCATTAGGCTGCGGGTAGGGTTTCAAGGGTGTGTCACCTTTGATATAAAGCGGGTGCTTCGGTGTGCCGGTCTGGTTGATATATGACACTGGCCTGGCAGCTAAGCGCCTGTAAGTGTCGATTGTTGTCGCTACCAATCGGCGCAGGATCGGCCATCATGATACCGGGATGTTTAGTACACAGTGCAAGCAGGTTGGCCATATAAAAAGCCCCGTAGCCCCAACTGTCTGTAAATTGTCGGCACCGATTAATGGTTCGATCATCGTCATGCTCGTCGGCGGTGGATGGGTTAAGGCCGATGAAAAGTACGAAGCCGGGTGAGTCCTGCCAGCGCCGCCACTGTAGCGACTCGGTAACGGGTGGCGGGTGTCCTGCCGTGACGTAGTAGAACAGATCATCGGCGTGAATAGGTTTTGCCGATGTATGCAGGCTTAATAAATACCGTTAGACAGGTATTGAGGTTCCTTGTGTCATATCCCAACGACTGTTGAATACACACGCCATATTAATCAAGATTGAATACACAACAGCGCGTAATGCTCATACATAGGCATGCTAATTGCGCACGCACAGAATCCAGCTTTGTCCAGACTTCCAATGAGTTCTGCAAGGTAATTTCAAACCTTCAGCCAATCCGCAACCCTATAATGGGCTGTAAAACCAATATAATCTAGGTGTTTAATTCCCATTGACGTCTTTGGGCGGTAATATGTAATGGCAGACCATAGCTCCTAGAGCAACACTATCCAACTGCTCAAGCAGATAAGGTATATTACGCTTGTGCATAAGACGTTTCAAACGGTCCCTACCATAATACGCGGAATAGCTCGGCCTCTCCCACAGCACCACGCAAACGCGCGGCCGTTCCTTTAGAAAGCCCTGTGAACGTATAAGGTACATTATTTAATGCCCTATTTATCAAAAGCGCAAACATATCTCAGTCTGTTAAAACAACTCCGCCGCCACATCAACGCCTCACCAACCATTACAACCTCAATATGTGTGGCAGCATCAGGCTATTGCTTTACACTAGTGTACTTTAAACTCCACTGATACTTATTTTAAAATTGGCGAATGCTACTATTAAGTTGCTTCCTTTTAATAGCTCGTTGAATGCAGACAAGCTTTCTTTCGTTGTGGCATCTTGTCTTTCTAGCCTAATTCAGCAGTAATTTTTTAACTGCACATTCGCAACAATTACTTATTTCTTCGTAGGATGTCTCTAATAGGTCTGTAAGGTCAAATGCTCACGAAACACAAGATATTTGTGTTTTAACCAGTCAGTCGGCCAATTCCGGCGTGACTGAATTATATCTTTGGCGCTCGATTTATGTAAACTTCAATCGGCCCTTGCAACAGCATTGTATTCTTTTCCACTTGCAAGAACGCTAATTATCTATTTCGCAGATACTCGTTTTCGCAAAAATCTCTTTTTTAATTTGGGCAGGTAAAGCAATCTAACCAGCTTATGATTTAGAACTGACCTTTTGCATACCGAGGATATCGCATCTCATCTTTTCTCCAGCAGCTTGGCCTAGGGTCTTTACGAAACTCAAACGATCAGTTTAGTATCATTGCCTTTCGATCACCGTCCCTCGATCATTATTTTTTAGTCAAAGTTGCAGCGTTTAGCTCACCTGGCACTCCAAACATTTAGCCACGCCGGTCCGACAAGTACCACTTGTTAGCGCTATTACAGCCTACAGAAGGGCTGTTTTCTTATTTTCCGTGGCTTTCAGGCTTTACTTTCAAGATCATGATATTACCAATATGTCCTGGCTATATGGCACATAAACCGGAAGCCCGCGCGTTCGCGCAGGCGCGAATGCCGAGTATATCAGTAATCATTTGAATGGAGGTTGCCGAAACCGGCTGCTTCTACGGTAAGAATTCAATACTGTCAGTTTTTAATATCGCCCAATTTCTTGCAAACGTCCTCATTGGAACATAAAGAATTAAAAGAAGCAACACGCAGATATCTGCAGCCCGAGTCATAAATAGACTCTGGTAAGCATAAACATTCGGCATTTTTATCTCGTTCCTTAAGCTCTATTAACTGGCTATGCAAAAGAAAAACAGACAACATCCGGCGAAGATCAACAAGGTAAGGAAATCGCAAGTGCATCAAAAGCTCACCGTCGATGCGTCAACTGGAGGGTGCATCACGTAGTTGCAACACCGCGAGCTGATTTTCCATCCATCTCAAACAGCCTGGTAAGTACCAGATTGAAATGAACAATGTTTTCGAGGTTACGGATCAAAATGAAAGTGGCGGTTGCGATATTTTATCTTATGTGTTGAAGACCAGTTACCACCTCTGATAAGTTTAGCATGCGGCGCATTACGCTGTGGCTAATCTACGCCCTAGTCGCTCTGGCTCACGTTTGGATTATTGAGTAAGTTAGGCAAAATAAGCTAAGTTAAGCAGGGCACCAGCTAAAAGAATCTACGGCATGGCAATGATATACTGGGAAAAAACCTTTAGGCATTAATCTTCTCAATCCTCAGTTAATGGGCGCATGCTGACGACCAAAATCACGGCATAAATTACTTACAATTTATTGGTGAAGAAAGAGGCATTGTGTGCGATGGCGTGTAGAGGCGTAACCATCGTAATATGTGTTGATTATGTGTCCCTGCAAATCATTATAAGATCATTAGCAATGTATCGATTGAATTAAAGATGGTGTCAATAATGTGCAAGTTAATAACAGAGCAGTATAATACATTTTGGATCCGCCAGATTTAATAATAGCATTTTAATAGGGCGAAGCAAGAAAAAAAGTGCGATTAGTGTTCTCTCAGCTAGTTAGAAAATCGTTGTGAACAAAACGAAGCGACAGTACGTTGCGGATGACGAGTTATTATTATAACTGCGTCGCAGAGGTTCGGCATCGACACTGACTACTGCCAAGAAAGTCTGCCTTGAAAAAGGGCTCAAGGCAAGCAGACCAGCTTGGAAGAGAATTACGGTGGCATCGGAGCGGCTATCAATAGATTGCTATTGCATAAAATGAAGAGGTTATTCTTTTAACTCGATTGCCAAAGTGATCGCGCTGAGCGAGCGATGTTGGTCGATGTATTCAAAAAGAGTTACGGCGAGGTCCATGACAATGCGTTTAGTCGAGTGAAACGATTATATGAAATTGCAAAAATGGCAAGTGCGCAAAAGGGCAATTAACGGCACGAAAGACAGAATAACAGAAGACTGATATTCCTTACGCGTACGTTTTCGTACATTGACTTGCAAAACCCCATAATTAGGCTGAATGGGGGATGAAATATGGCTCGTTTTAATGGCAAGCCAGGGGATGATCGTCAGCTATCGGCTGTGAGGAAACCAGATGTTTTCCGAACTATCTATATGTAGCTTATGCACTTTTGACGCTATACCGTTGGAAGTCCGCGCCTATATAACGATGACGATATCTTTTCTTCTGAGGTAATTCGGCGCGATCAAGGAAGGCCAATGGTCTAGATAGCTGCGACAACGCCCTCTTATATACCCGCTGTGTACCAATGAAGAATGGTCTGATCCTGGTATAGCTCTGTTAGTGACGAGGCCGGTATTTCATGCTGGCGTTGCCTGCATTGTGCGCATCGAAGCTCTCTAGCCACTATTGTATAAACAAAGTCTGGACCTTTTTTGTGTGGGCAGAGGTAATGTTCTGCTTTACCCAGGTCTTGTCTTTTTATCAGTGGCGCCGTAATCCACACTCGTAATAGGTCGGCTTTCGTGTACTGGAGTAATATTTCGGCCGATTGGCGAAAGTAGCGTCGCCACCCTCGCGGAGTTTGAGCAAGCGCGCAGACAGTTCTAAAGCAACTGAGTTATCGGATTGACTGAAAGCTTCAGGCGTTTCATCGAACGCTGCTATCCAGAGAAAGTGAGATCACGACTCAACCATGTTTTGCGACGCGCGTGGCATCGCTCCTATACCCATAAATAGGATTGGATACATTATTTTCTCCGTTGTAATAGCCTGATGACTATAACATGCCGCATGAATGTCCAGATTGTCATTCCGAATGATTGGGTTGCTGGCAACTAGTTTTTTACACGCTTTTTTTAGTTGGTTTGCACTTTATGGTCTTGCGCTTTACGAGTTGATACATCGGAAAACTACCCACCCAAACACGCGCCACGTACCCAAACACCCACACACCAGTAGCATGCTCATGTTTTTACATAGACATCAACCAGATTTTCTTCGATGGTAGTTTCGAGATTGCTATTATGTAATATGTATTCCGCAGCGTCGCTACATCCAATAGAATAACAGATCTGTAATAGCCAGATATGCGCTTCGATGCTTTCCAGAGTTGTGCAGGATATTCTTTCGACTTTTTCGCAAAGACCGACCGCTTTTAGGCTTGCGCTTAACGATGCCTCCTATAAATACTTGAAGCCACATGATGAGTACGACAGATTAGTGCGTTTCGTTAGGATCCATTTGGCGACGGTACGACCCCACCACTGCACACTTCAGGATGACGTCCTGCTCGGCTCTTCCACCGCCGCGCTCAGGTTGCTTGCATCGCGTGTTTCATACTATTTTAGGTCTTGGGACAGAAATCCGGCGTTATAGACTGGATGACCAGCCTGCTAGGCCGTCGGTCATCTCCTTACTTTTATCGCCTGATCGAATATGCAAACCGACGCCTAGGCGTTGTAACTTGAAAATAAGTCAGGTGGGGCACTCACAGTGTGTAAGATAAGATCGATATTTCACGCATCGAAATCGTGACCTGTTCTTGCCAGTCGATGACGAGACGATAAGCCCCGCTCAGATAAACGGTACTCTACCAGAACCGGTACTGCCACCATTAACAGACAGAGGTATTCCGGGATGCTCAAAACCGTTGCAACCCGGACAGTAACAGCTCGGCAGGGCTATTTTCCGAATAATTCTAACAACTTTCGAAATATAAGCAAGCCTGCAGGTCGCTTTGATCGATATTCCGTCTAACGCCACTGTTTTTCAATATTTTGTGGCAGTGCGGCCTGCATGGCCGTTTATGCATGCGCACTCATCTAGGCGTATCGGGCTCATATACCGACCGAAAACAGGTCGCTGCCGCTGGGCCAATGGTGATCATAATACGCCTTTGCTAAAGGCGGTTTAACTGCTGTAGTTTGTATGCGTGCTCGGCACCGCCAAATCCGCAAGGACAACTTCGCGCAAGGCAGCAGCCACGTCTTCTCAGTACTGGCAGATTGTTATCCTGCAGCTGAAGCTACTTCTTTCAGCTATGCAGCGGATGAAATTCCGCAAGATCGATTACGGCATCATGCAATGCTAAGACTTGCGTTTACTAAAGACTGAACGAGCAGAATCCACGAAAAATGAACTGATCACATACCGGTTTGCGGGTAAGGCTAGCGTTTGACATGCTGATACTATACTAGCTTCAGATTTTCGCGCTGAAATCCTCTATCCTGTACATGCAAGCAGTATTAAAATGGACTGTTGGCAGCTCACAGCGCTGTTCAGGCTACTTAAATTCAGACAGTTTGCCGAAAAAAAAAAAAAAAAAAATAGAAAAAAAAACCAAACAAAAAAAAAAAAGTAAGGTGATCGTTAAACGGTGGACGTACACGTATAACCGCCTCATCCATGGAACATTGAGGCTCATTCTGCAATCAACGCAGATACGGTACATACCCCACTGACTATGCGCAACCTCTGGCATGGACCCATGCCACAGTAAGCGTGTATAAAGATTTAACAGCTGGGTTTGGCGCTCTGCACAACCTAAGCGCGCAGGCTTCACTTATTCGCACCGAAGCCGATTTCACTCTTCACAGCGACCACAGCGATGGTGTCGTCTCGGGCATACAGGTATTTCGCTGGTCCACCGGGAATATAACTATATCTTAAAAATTGTCTGATGCGAGGTCTGCCGTTCGAATTGATTTGTAGTTCGCGTTCTCCGGTACAGCATCGTCATCACTCACATCTTTCCTGAAAATTGCGCTTCAACCGCATATCCCCTGCAATTCTGCTCGCTCGCGCACGTCAAGACAATACGACTTGAATCGCCACGCGCACTGAATACCGCTTTCAAGCACTGCGCGGCTTGACCCCATCATTGGTACACCGCCGTACACAGCATATTATCGGCAGGTTCATATCGCTTTCAACACTCACAACCTGGGCAGCAAGTGGCATAGGCGGAATTCAGATCAACACCCAGATGATAATAACAGGTTAACCATTCTATTTTCTTTTGGGGCATTCCGTTAGCTGTTAAAGTGACCGACTCAAGAGTTCGTTGCGCCTCATCTGCACAGCAGACATGGAGCATATTTATAAACGGCACCCATGGCCTTGTTTTTAATCGGCATCATCAAAGCCCAGTCCCATTACTAGGTATGTCGGCTTTGCCGTAATGCCTGAAACAAATTCTTCTAACCAGTCGCACTTAGCGCACTTTGCGTAGTACTCGACTTATCGCTTCAATTTATCACGCTCGGCCTAGTAGGTATTAGATTTAGCAGTAGTAACAGCAATGGCCGCTTCCAGCTAAAACGTTGCCATCGGCACACATCCGACAGGCAGGCTCTTAACAGATATCTGCCGGCACCTGCCGTCATCTAACGCGGTATTGCCAGCCGTTATTGCATTGGCCCTTCTCCGTGCGCGCCAGTTGTGCGAGAATGCAACGGCGTACGAAATCGATATAAGGCAGTGATTATCAACGCACATAGAAATGATTTTTTCTGCGCCGAAGCTTTTTAAAGAGCACCTGGGAGTAAGAGCATAAAGCCAGATATTGCCTAGCTATCATTGCGCTCGACCGTTTGATGGGAAATAAGCAACCCGATGATTCGCAAAAAGGAGCTGGTGTAGTGCATGCAATAAAGACAGGCGGATTTACAGTCCGAGCCCATGTCCTGCGGGCGAATAATCGGCGACCGAGCAACGCGTTGAATCTGTGGTATTTGTTTATCAGTTGACGAGATGCGAGTAATCATACTGAATGCGCCATCGTCACTGTTGACTCGACTTTTTTTCAAGGCTGGTTTAATCGCGTCTTACCATTCTTTTCATCGATACAAAAATGCATGCCGAGCCATACGTGATAACGCGTCGCTGCATACCGTCTTCGCTACTAGTAAGATTGCTGATTTGAAGTGTTGGCACACCAGATTTGCCGCTATGCATCAGTTTGCATAGGGGGCATAATGCGGCGCAGCGCTTGCCCTGCACCCATACGCAGGACCAAAGTTGCCATACGCGAGCACGGAAGGGAGTCGTGCACAGCACCGTCTAAAATAGCGATTTAAAATTCACTGGGCGTGGCGAGTGAGTAGGCAACAGAAGAAACCAACCAGACCACGCCACCAATTACGATGTAATTAATAATCCACTGAGTTATTTTCCACCAATAATTAGTCGAGCCCAAAATCTGTCGAGAATATCATGCATCACATCGTGGCTGTCCTATTCACATCATCAAATACGCATCGAGCGTATTACTCGAAGCATAACGGTTGTACGCGGTTATCACGATAACGTTGGCAACTAACAGGATTACCGCAATTGCGGCGCCTAAAGGCCAGTTCAAGGTATTCAAATATCATCGTATGCTGTCGTTGCCACCACTTTTAAACGGCGACCACCGAGTATCGACGGCGTCGCAAACGCACTCGCGGTCAATGCAAATACAATCAACGACCCGGCGAGCACGCCCGGCATTACCTGAGGCAGTACCACTCGACGCAATACGGTGAACTGCGAAGCGCCTAGCGATAACGCGGCACGCTCTACCAGGGGATCGAGTTTTTGCAATGTGGTCCAGACCGAAAGCACCATAAAAGGCACCAGTACATGCACCAGAGCAACGACGATGCTAGTCTGGGTAAACATCATTTTGATCGGTGTTTCAATCACTCCGATGCCAATTAATATCTCGTTGATGACACCTTTATTGCCGATCAACAAAGCCCAGCCAAGAGTACGAACAATAACGGATATCAGTAATGGTCCAAGAATCGCAAGCAAACACAGGGAACGCCAGGTGCTGCTCATTCGGTTGAGTATGTAAGCCTCAGGCGCGCCTATCAGTGCACAC
>NW_014582241.1:2081-3081 GCF_000485595.1 Priapulus caudatus
ATACACACACACGCACACACACACACACACACACACACGCACGCACACACACACACGCACGCACACACACACACGCACGCACGCACACAGACACGCGCCATCACTATACTGACTCCTCGATTAGCCCTTCCCAGCCATCTCATACATCTCGCCATCTTTCCTTTTCCCTCCCACCCCCTCCCCTCGCCTGCGCCATGACGCCTCGACATGAATTTACTATACATCACATCAAGAGCTAAATAAATACCTTATTTATTAGGTATTTTATTAGCTATTTTATTAGCTCTTGATCACATGCACATACTCTCGACCTCTATCCCCGATCATATGCACATTTTTCACCCCCTACACTTTTCACCCTTCTATCCCAAACGCAATCATTCCCCTCTCTCGACCTCTATCAGCAGGAGTGACATCAATATATAAAAGAAGGCCAAAGGTAGCTTACGCATATACATTATATGCTGGCGTGTGTGCCTGTAACGTATGCGTATATGCATGCCTACTTGCTATTGCTGTCCCTCCACCCCACCTCCTCCTCCCCCTCCTCCTCCTCCCCCACCGACTCCTCCCCTACCTCCTCCTCCCCCCACTCCTCCTCTATCCCTCCTCCCCCACTCCCTCCTCCCCACCCACTCCTCCCCTACCCCCTCCTCCCCCCACTCCTCCTCTATCCCTCCTCCCCCACTCCCTCCTCCCCACCCCCTCCTCCCTTACCCCCTCCTTCCCCACCCACTCCTCTCCTACCCCTCCTTCACGTACGCGCGCCTCACATGCACTGCATTTAACCGGCGCTCGCACTCTCCTCTCCTTCCCTGCTGGCTGCTGTGTGTGCGAGTAAACAAACGCGCCGCCTGGCGGCGATGACCGCAGTTACGCCGGAGCTAGGGGGAATCCCAGGATTCCCAGCGAGCATGAGTGTGCCTGAGGCAGCGCGCGCTGTGTGTGTGTGAGTGTGCGTGCGTGAGTGTGTGCGTGTGCGTGTGCGTGTGCGTGTGCG
>NW_014582241.1:4055-4811 GCF_000485595.1 Priapulus caudatus
GTGTGTGTGTGTGTGTGTGTGTGTGTGTGTGTGTGTGTGTGTGTGTGTGTGTGTGTGTGTGTGTGTGTGTGTGTGTGTGTGTGTGTGTGTGTGTGTGTGTGTGTGTGTGTGTGTGTGTGTGTGTGTGTGTGTGTGTGTGTGTGTGTGCATGAGTGGGTGTGTAAACCCACATAATGCGCCTCGTCATCTTCACTTGCTCACTATAATATACGCGCGTGGGAGAAGCTCACGGCAAGCGGGGAAACCCACAGTCGATATCATAACAGGTACTGAGGTAGGCCCTACTGTAATATTGATTAGCCAAACCTTGCGTTTCTCATTGCAGGTATTGTTATTGAAGGTGGGAACGTCGCTGGTAGCGAACGTGCTTGGCTCATGGTGTATATCTGTTTATCTTGTATATTGTATATTATGTTTGTATATCTGTTTATCTTGTATATTATATTTGTATATCTGTTTATCTTTGCAGTGAAGACGATTTCCGGAAATAAAAAGAGAAGACGCTAAAAGAGGCTAAACGAAGAAGTAGAATCGTATAGAAGAAGAAGCAGAAGAAGAGGAAGAGGAAGCAGCTAATATCGGTAAGCAATCAGCTGTTAGTACACGCACCATTTTATAGATATTATAAGACTAATATATTTATAACAGGGTTAATTGTTACTCAACCGTGAATATTGGAAACGTACCGATTACGTTTCGCCTCCTGCCAGGAGGCTTTCTCAAAGCTGACTGAAAACCTCCTGGCAGGAGGCGAAA
>NW_014582241.1:4821-8328 GCF_000485595.1 Priapulus caudatus
AAGAGAGAGAGAGAGAGAGAGAGAGAGAGAGAGAGAGAGAGAGAGAGAGAGAGAACCGGTAACACTACCGCCACCACCAGCAACGCTCGCCTGGGTCGCCCCGCCCGCCGCTCCATTGTCACCCCAGCACGGCAGCGGTCCGCTGCTCTGATTGGTCGAAAATTGGGCCTGCGGTGTGCCGCAGCCGATGCTGTCCCCGATTTCTACTATAAGGTGAATGTCGTCATGGGCACACACTTTATACACCTGTGCAACCGCAGCAGCAGCAGCAGCAGCAGTAGGAGGCAGGGCAGTAACTGTGTGTCCCGCAGCAAGATGGCGCGACGAGCGGCAGCATCATCGTAGCAACAGACGGACGCGATGTGAGAGATTCGTATACCGCGTATAGCTCCCTTGCAGTTTTTACTCCGTCCTTCGATTTCCGTCCACGCAGAAACCGATGAGAGACAGGAATCTAACTCGCCTCTCTCCGTGTTTTGCTGATATATCGCGTGTACATAGAGGAAGCTCTGACGTCGGCAGTTGTGACCGCAAGTATTCGGTGACGTCAGAGGATCGTGTGTGCGAAGCAGAACTCGGGTGTCAGACTCAATGTTGACGTATCGATCGTTGCGGATAGCTCAACTGACGGATATACAGTTTCGTGGAATATATATATTGTGTACGTTGCGTTGGCATTTCCCGAGCCGTTGCTAGTGACGCAAATCGGCCGGAAATACGTGCAGCGTCCGGGAAGTAACCGCGTCTAGAAAGTTCTGGACGAGGAAGCCCGAACATTGCCGAAGTTGTTTAGCGGTGAGTTTCGTCTGGAAGTTCGCGTGCGATCGCAGAGTGACGCATATGACTGTATAGTGAAATTCCTACCCATGCGCGTGCGTGCGCGTGCATGTGTGTTGTGTGTATGTGCGTGTGCGAGTGCATGTGCGTGCGTGCGTGTTCGTATGTGTGTGTGTGTGTGTGTGTGTGTGTGTGTGTGTGTGTGTGTGTTGTGCGTGTGCGCACTGAGTGCGTGTGTGAGTGCGTGTGTGAGTACGCGTATATCGTGTGTGTGTGTGTAGTGTGTGTGTGTGTGTGTGTGTGTGTGTGTGTGTGTGTGTATGTGTGTGTAGTGTGTGTGTGTGACAGCTATACTGTTATACCCCAATGAGACCTTCCGTTCAGACCGCGCGCAGCGCGAAGTGAATGGCAGCGCGCTACGGCGGTGAAAGCAACGCGCACGCTCAGAATCGTCGCACACGAAAAGCAATTCATTCGCAACGATGTAATCGGATAATGTGTTGGAATGAAATAATTGTTTGTGTGAGTAGGGGCGGAGGAAGGTGTGCATAGGTGATGGCGATGTGTGAGGCAGGTTAGCAGCGTAGAGGTGGTGCGAGAGAGAAAGAAGAGAGAGAGGAGAGACACAGAGAAGAGAAGGATTGGAGAGTGTAGAGAGAGCAGCGAGAGAGGAGAGAGAGAGGGTATGGAGGGGGGAGAGAGATAATATAGAGGCAGGAGAGAGAGAACAGGCGAGAAGAGAGAGAGAGAGAAGAGATATTAGAGAGAGAGAGAGACAAGAGAGGAGAGGGAGAGAGAGCAAGCGAGAGAGGGGAGAGATGAGAGAGGAGAGATTAAGAGAGAGAGAGAGAGAGGAGAGAGAGAGAGAGAGAGAGCGCAAAAGAGAGCAGAGAGAGAGACGCAAAGAGAGAGCAGACAGAGAGGGAAGAGGGAGGGAGCGAGAAGAGAGAGAGAGAGAGAGACAGAGAAAAAGAGAGAGGAGAGCAGAGGTAGATAGATAGATAGAGAGAGAGAGAGAGAGAGAGCAGAGAAAAAGAGAGAGCGAGAGTAGAAACGGTAGATAGATAGATATGACGGAGAGAGAGAGAAAGATGGGAGCAGAGCATGAGAGGAGAGAAGAGAGAGAAGGAGAGAGAGAGAGAAAGAGAGAGAGAGAGAGCGCGAGCGAGAGAAGAGACGGAAGAGAGATGGAAAGAAAGGAGAGAGCAGAGAGAGAGAGACGACGAAGAGAGAGACGAGAAGGCTGAGGGGAGGGGGAGGAGGGTCGTGAGATGAAATAGAAGAGAGGAAGGATAGCTGGATGCTACCAATATTCCCATTTCCATATCAGCAGCGCTCATCCAGGGACTGTAATCGATGGGGCTTGCTTGAGCGCATGCGACACTAGATGGTAGCATTTATCTCTCGGGGCTAGCAGGGCCGCACGGGTCGTCGGTCTACTGCTCGCTACTGAGAGAGAGAGCAGAGAGAGAGAGAGATAGAGGGGGGAGAAGGAAGTGAAATACGCCCCTCGGCGGCAGCACACGCCTAGCACACGTACACATCCACACGCGTGCAGAATATATATATATACATATTAGTATTATATATATCAGACCGATTAATAAAGACAAATATATAGATATAGAACCGCTATATAGAGGATAGAGATATATATATACATATATAGAAGTAAAGTCACAGCTACTGAACACCACCGTGTAGCATAAAATCAAGTGCAAGCGTATAGAATACTAAGGCGTGTTTAAAGTTTACATTGACATAGCTTTCCGAGATTACATCTTTTGACTTCAGGTCAGCAAACATTGAGATTGGTAATTGCGACTGACAATTCTGCGACCTGATGAAGAGATGGAATCTCAAAGGCGCTTGTCAATTAAACCTTTAAACACCCTTATTCTATACCTTGACTTTTGTTATAATAATACATATATTATTATATATACATAAATAATAGTATAATATTATATATACTATATATCATATACGTCGGCGGCTACATTGTACTATCGCCATATCCAGCCTTACTCTCTAGATTGCCTTCTTCAGGTTTGCATCTTTCCTTCTATTCATTTACTCTTCTCTTCTCTCTCACAGTTGCTTTTCTCGTTATTCGATCTTTTTGCAACCGCACACCTTCTTCCCTGCTCTCGCCTCTTCCTCCTCCCTTTCTCTCTCTCTCTCTGCTCTCAATCTCAATCTCTCGCCCGTCTGCCTCTCTATGCTCTCTCTGTTATTTTATGTCTTCCTCTCGCCAATGCTCTCTTCTCCAATGATCTCTCCTCTCTCTCTCTCTCTCCTCCTCATTCTCTATCCTCTCTCTCTCGTCTCTTCTCTCCCTCTCTCTTCATCTCACACATTTCCCTTTCCCCCTCTCTCCGTTGCCTGTCTCTCACCGCTTCCCCACATTTCACTCTCCCGCTTTCTACCCCATTAGCCTTTGCCCCCCTTTTCCCTTTTATTGCACAGGTAACAGAGGCTTGCAGTGTTCGCTGGTTACCTCATCTTTGTTCTATTCGATTCACTCTCATTTTTGCTCGCAACCCGCGAAAGGTCGAGCATGGAACATGCTTATTAATAGTCACAGTATTCGAGCAAAAGTCGTGAAATTCGCGAGAAATTACGAAAAACCTTTAAAAATATTATCGAATTCCCGCCAAATTTCCACGCGAAAACTCTCGTTTCTCCACCCTTCTCCCCGCACCACCGTATTGACCTCACCGCCTCTCT
>NW_014582242.1:0-282 GCF_000485595.1 Priapulus caudatus
TCTCCCTCTCCCTCCCTTGTCTCTTCCTCTACCTCTCCCTCCCCCGTCTCTCCCTCTCCCTCTCCCTCCCCCGTCTGTACCTCTCCCTCCCCTCCCTCTCCCATCTCTCCCTCTCCCTCCCCCGTCTCTCCTTCTCCCTCTCCCTCTCCCTTTCGTGTCTCTCCCTCTCCCTTCCCCGTCTCTCCCTCTCCCTCCCCCGTCTCTCCCTCTCCCTCTCCCGTCTCTCCCTCTACCGTCTCTCCCTCTCCCTCCCCCGTCTCTCCCTCTCCCTCTCTCTCCGCC
>NW_014582242.1:1591-2288 GCF_000485595.1 Priapulus caudatus
TCTCTCTCTCTCTCTCTCTCTCTCTCTCGCTCTCGCTCTCGCTCTCTCTTTCTCTCTATGTCTGTCTCTCTCTCCTCCTCCCCTCTCTCTTTCTCGCTATCTCGCTCTCTCTCTCTCTCTTTCTGTCTCTCGTTCTCTCTTTCGCCCTCTCTCGCGCACGCCGCGCGCTGTGTTTGCGTGCGTCTACCGGGAATGCGTACACGCGTGCGTGCGCGCACTACCGTCTCCCGCCCTTTTCCCTCCCAGCCACCCCCTACCCCTCCTACCGCGCGCGCGCTCCGTCTAAGTGCTATCTGACTCTCGTTGATTTTTTTCATCTCGCAGAGAAAATGGGAGCAATTCTCCCGCGAGCACAACGATACAGAAGAGTTGTCCACACGTCGTCAGTGTCGCATTTCCTGACTCGAATGCGCAAACCGTTGCGGCGAGTTAGAAGAGAGAGGGGAAAGAGGAGGAATAGGAGGAGGAGGAGAAAGAGGGGAAAGAGGAAGAGGAGGGGAAGAGGAGGAGGAGAGGGACGAGGCATAGGATGAGGGGGAAGAGAAAGAGAGGGGAAGAAGAGGGGAAGAGAACGAGAAGGGGGAAGAGGAGGAGGAGGAGACGAGGCAGAGGAGGAGGAGGAGGAGGAGAAGGAGGGAAAAGAAGAAGAAGAAGAGGAGGGGAGGAGGAGGAGGAGGAGGAGGAGGAGGAAGAGAAG
>NW_014582242.1:3513-4007 GCF_000485595.1 Priapulus caudatus
CCCCCCGCCGCCGTTATACATCACGAATCACGCGATACAGGTTTTTTTTTCCAATCTAACGTTCGTTTGTTTTGCGCGTCTTGTTATTAGTCACGCACAAAACACTCGCTGTGAATTTCTGCTCGATTCCTTTTTCTTTTGATGGGTTTCTAATCGACTGTCTGATCCCGAGCCATTATCAGCTGAGAAGTACGTCCTAGGCTATTATCTTAATGGGGTTCTGAGTGCGATGTTTCCCGCCTACATAATCATCCACCACAACCCACGTACAAGATTTTTTGTTTTTCTTCTGTTTGGTTGGTTCTTTGTTTTGTGTGCTTTCTTTTCAAGCCCTAACGCGCACGCGCGTACATAAATAAATAAGCACACACGCACACACACGCGTGCGCAGACACACGCGCGCGCACACACACACGCACACACACATATACGTACACACACACACACACACACACACACACACACACACACACACACACACACACACACACACA
>NW_014582242.1:5553-6157 GCF_000485595.1 Priapulus caudatus
CTGTCTTCTCTCCTTCTCTCTCTCTCCAGCTCTCTACTCCTCTTCTCGCTCTATCACTCTCTCGTTTCTTCTGTCTTCGTCTCTCTTCTCTCTCTCTCTCTCTCTCTCTCTCCCTTCTCGCTCTCACTCTCTCCATCTCTACCGCTCTCTCGCTCTCGAATAGCTTGGAGATTGGCACACTCACGGGACCACCAGCTCGGTCTACCGCGTTTCTCCTCGAGCTCACGCAATTACCCAGAATCGATTCACCGACGTTTTCTTCTGACCCCTTTTTTTCTTCTTCGAATGATAATCATCGTTCAAATCGGTGGCGCGAGTTTTTCTCGTCGTGTCCCGCACCGAGATGGTATTAGCACGGGTGATTGCATTCGCGTCCGGTAGGCGGCGCTGTATGTAGCGCGGTAATGGCGGGTGACTGCGCTCCCTCTAGCGGGGAGGTGTTGACGTCGGCGGTTAAACGAATCTAGTGTGCGCGGTGCGTGATTAGGTGGGTGGGGCGCACCGCAGCGAATGAAAGATTTTGGGATAAAAAAAATCTACTGCGTGGCTTTGTATTGATTGGTGATTGTGTGTGGCGCGCGCGCGTGTGTGTGTGTGTGTGTGT
>NW_014582243.1:0-8325 GCF_000485595.1 Priapulus caudatus
AGAGAGAGAGAGAGAGAGAGAGCGCGCGAGAGCGAGAGAGAAAGAGAAAGAGAGCGAGAGCGAGAGATAGAGAGAGAACGAGAGAGTGCGCATGTGTGCCGCCGCTGCTGCTGCTGCAGTAACGTAGGCTGGGGCGTTAATGTTTAATGGTGAACATGTCCCGCGTGGATGGATATTAGCATCACACAGCGCTGCTGGGGGACAGCCTCTCTGGGACCACGTGTGCGCGTGCGTGCGTGCATGTGCGTGCGTGTCGGTACGCGTGTGGATGCACGCGCATGCGTTTGTGTGCGTGTGGGTACGCGTGTAGGTGCTCGTGCGTGTGCGCGTGCGTGCGTGCATGTGCGTGCGTGTCGGTACGCGTGTGGATGCACGCGCATGCGTTTGTGTGCGTGTGGGTACGCGTGTAGGTGCTCGTGCGTGCGTGCGTGCGTGCGTGTATGCTTGCGTGCCTACCAATTACATATTCTCATCATTGTTCTCCTCCCTCGCTGTGTCTCGTTCTAGCTTTCTTTTATTGTTTCTCCCCTTTTTTTCTCTCTATTTCNCGCCTTCCCCAAGTGAGCGGGCTCGCTAGCGGGTTAAGCTCGGCCTCATAGGGTACTCTTCCCTCAGGGTAGCTGAGCCGGAAAGTACGCCTGGGTACAGGTCTGGCTTAATAGCCGGAACGTACCCTGAGTAAACTATTGTGATATGTTAGGGTTAGGTTAGGTTAGCGGTTATGGATTAGAGGTTTAGGGTTATGAGGTTAGGGGAGATAGGCGTAGGCGACTGCCACTAGACTCGTCTAGTGGAGTAGGCGAGGTAAAACGGTCCGGCATATTAGAATAGTCACCGAGGGAGCGTTCCGGCATACCGGACGGCGGTACGGTAAGCGCCAGGGTAAGCGTTCCGGCAGTTCACATTCGCAACGAGAACACATAGACCCTCTCAGGCGTGAGCTGACTCTCTCGGACGCTGCAAACCCGGGTAACGACAAAAATACCAGTGGCGTACTGCCAAATCGAAACCCGTAATTTTGGGGACATGCCCCGCCGAGTAGACGAGCGGCGCGACCGCACCCAGCGCAGCCGCCCGAGCCAAAACCAGGTTAAGCTTGGGGAAGCAATCGAACGCAGCTATATGTAGTTAAATCAGCGGCGATGGGTAACAAGACCGCACGCTCCGCGCTTACCCGTAGAGGCAAGCACACGAGGCAAGGGGCGAGGAGGCACAAGCACAGCCTGTCAGTGAGATAAATAAGCTGGGCTGCTGGCTAGGCTGCTGCTGCTGCTGCTGTTGGACTGGCTGCGCTGACTGCTGCTGGGCTGATGCTGCTGGGCTGCTGCTGCTGCTGCTGCTGCTGGCTGAATGCTTAGACTGCCGCTCCTGCTGCTGCCTCTGAGCTGGGCTAGCTGGGCTGCTAAGTTACTAGTGGGCTGGCTAGGCTGCTTGCAGGCTGCTGCTGCTGCTGCTGGCTCTTCACTGGCTGCTGCTGCGTGCATGTTGCTGGTTCTGTTGCTAGTTGCCTGGCTGACTGCTTGCTGCTGGGCTGGCTATTATATACGGAAATCACGCCTGGCCAGAGTGTAGCACATCGCTAACCGGCAGAGCATAGAATAACGGTCCGACCACCTACCTCGCTACCACTCCTACTCCCTCGCTCATACCTCATTACCTCAATCTCTCCTCATCATCAACCCTCTAACGCCTTTCTACCCCAATTCTATTTCGCGCCCCCTCTTCCTGCCTACATCCCGTTCTTCTTTCCTGCCTCCGTCTGCCTCTCCTTATGCTTCTTCCTAACATGCCCCCTACCTCGTCCTACGCTCTAATCGGCCCTGCCCCTCCATTCTCGACTGCGTCCCTCATATTCCTATTGCCTCCTCGGCCTTACTTCTCTTGCCTCTTCCACGCCTCGTCCTCCGCATTGTCCTCGCATTAGGCACAGAGCGTAAGGGCACGCCTGGCATGCATAACGGCTGATAGCGTACTACTCGCCAGCCCACGGGATTACTACCGGAATCGTACCAGCTGGGGTACGGTCCGGTATACCGAACGTACCCTGAGTAACTATCTAAATATGGACCGACCGTACCCGTCCGCCGCTACTTCCAAACCGTAAGCCGTGACTTTGATCAGGGCCAATGTCGTAATACATACCGCCTTGTTCGCATTACAGGAAACGCGCCGGGCTTTAATGCTCCCGATCACTTGTTCCAGGTCCGTATCCCGCGGAGCAAAATAATTCAGTCACCGCTTACGCAAGTGGTTAATTTTGGGTTTTTACCGGACTGTTACGTTTCAGCGATCGCTCCCGACCCTTTACTACAAGTGTCAGGACCGAGTCTATACGTTTCCAACCCATTAAGATAATCATACAAATTTTCCTGTTCCACTACAACACTTGGAGCTATCTTTCAAAAATCTCGCGCGAAAATGCGCGAAAATGTCGTAAATATTGCGAAAGGAAAACGCATTCCCCATCATCGCGATATTTGCAAAAGGATTGCGCGCATCAGTGTATATAGATTGAAATTTCTTCTTGGTTTCACAGTTTCATAATCCAATCCAACTTTATAAAGATATCATACAGGTCTGTATGTATATTTCAAATTTTGCGACATCAGTAGTGGGGCTCAAGGGGTCGTTGTCGTAACAGGTACTACAGATATGTACCCGAGGTACATATATGTATACAGTCTACACACAAAGTGTACCAGACTTGTACTACAGAAGTGTACCCTAACCCTAACACTAACCCTAATCCTAACCCGAACTCTAACCCTAACTCTAACCCTAACCCTAAACATACCTCATATAAAAAGATAAACATAATACTAAACAACCTAAAACTACCTCGGGTACATATCTGTAGTACCTGTTACGACAACGACCCTTCGTGCAGTAGTGGGCGGAACAGGGACAGTCAGGGTACGGTAGGGAGTAAGCGAGGTACGGTCCGGCATATCACATAGTTACCAGGGTACGTTCCGGTATACCAGACCGTACCCAGGGTACGTTCCGGCAGTACCCTGGGGGACATAGACCCTATCAGCATTAATGACATGACTAAACATGACTAACTATAAATTTATAAACATGACTAATGGTTTCTGCTTGTCGTTACTCCACGTGCTTACATGTGTGCGTGCGTGCGTGCATGAGACAGTACGTGGCTGGCTCAGCACCCCGATGACTGCTATGATTCGTGGTTCGGCAGCGGTCGTGTGAGTTTCCCGCGGCTTCCTTCTCCGTTAAAGTGATTACGTCACCGTAAATAGTAAAACTAAAAAAAAAATCCACTTTTTCACAAAATCTTCTGTTCACTTTTTATGGTTAAATTGCTGCATTATGCTCCCTATTTTACTATATTGTTTGATGTAAACATACACTCGTGACTCTGACATAGCCTGGATCATAATATCAAATCGTCCAGGTTTTTTGGATTTTTAACTAGTTGAGAAACAATCTTATCAGGTATGAAGTTGACGATGCATTTAGTCCCGTTAGTACTTACTTTTAATGTAAAAAAATGGCAACAAAAATTTTACAAATATACACCATGGAAAATTCGTGACGTAGTCAATTTAAACCCGGGGGTGTTATTCGTGAGTGCGAGCGCGGACCCGCTTCCTTTGCGAGGTTCAACCGTCACTCAGCGCTCGCGGGATATTCTAACATTTCGCAATAGATTTCGCTAACATCGCACACCACCGATTCCACTTCCGCTTGTCCGGTTCAGTCCTCGTTGTCGCGTTTTTCGATTTCACTCTCGCTTCGATGGAGCGCCGTGGAAAATTTCCGCGGAGAACACGTGGTCGGTGACGTCATGCCCACCACGTCGATCAGGTGATGTTCACGTGATCGGTCAGTCGGACAGACAGTTTTGCAGTGAAATGTAAACGCTTTTCGTTTTGTGTGTGTAATCATTTGCGTGACGTGTGAGTGATGACAATCTACTGATGGAGCGCTGCGTGCCGGAACGTAGCCAGGCTAGCTCCTCCGTGCGTCAGTGACGGGAGAGAGAGGGGGCAGGGGGGAGGAGTTGGCGAGAGAGAGGGGGAGCAGGGGAGGGAGTGAGAAAGAGAAGGGGTGATAGAGACAGGAATGAATAGAGTGAGAGAGAGAATTAAGGGGGTGAGAGAGAGAGAGAGAAGAGGGAGGGAGTGAGGGAAGGTAGGGAAGGGGAGAGAGAGAGAAGGCGAGGGAATGGAGAGCGGACAGAGAGAGAGAGGAGGAGGGGGTCGAAAGAAAGAAAGAGAAGGGGCGAAGAAGATGCAGCAGCAGCCGCAACAGCAATGGCAGTCATACGGAATGGTCGATGATCTAATCAAGTCAAACCAATTTAACATTTCATTGCAGTTTTTACGATGTATAGGATTCTGTCGCCTTAGTTGATATCAGTGTTCAGTAAAGCGGGACAGCGGGGCAGAGTGGCGAGGCGAGGTGTGAGGGAAGGCAACCGATATGGGGCATAGTGTTGTTTTACAGTGGTTTTTTTTAAAATGTTTTTAATATTTTAGCTCATGCATGACATAGTCAGAGTGCACATTGTAGAATGGCTTGGATCGTCCGCCGTCCGTCCCGGATCGTCCGTCGTACCGTCAACAGTTGGGGCAGCAAATCTTAACAGCGCTCGAGCGTAACCGGTACACGATATTTCGAGCAACATTGGGGGGGATTGTCAAAACGAGTTGGGCTGATTCGAAGAGACTGGGGGTGCCAAAGGTCAAGGATCAACGAGTACCGTAAAAGAAGGGGGAACATTCAACCTCTTAAAGGTTAAAGTATAGCGGAGAGAAATGGCAGAAATTGACGGCAGCAGAATCTAAAAGCGGCTCAGAGCCTAGCTGCCGTGATAGTCCGGTGTAAGCATCAATGGATAGGAGGAAAAGATCACACGTGCGGGCCCGAAATTGGAGGTCACAGGGCTTCAAAAGGTCAATGGCGGGAGGCAAGGAGCAAATTTATAGACATTTTACTGTAGGCAGCATGGTCTGACGGAGGGCGATTGAATAAAACTTTTTTGTATTTTCAGGCGGTGACCTACATTTATGAGCATTCATTGAAAGAAAGCAATGAAAGTCTACTTTCTGCGAGCCATGGGGGGCGAAGAGTAAAGTGAACAGATAACCTTGTTGACGCCTCAAGAGGAGGAGTTAAAACATGAGATCTATGTTGACTAGTCTGTTCACCAAAGAGATTTGACTGGGCTCGGGTTTAGGCTGAAGTAGAGATCTATACATTGCCTGGATGTATAGAGGAGCTACAATGATCAGCAGTGCAAATTTCAATACAAAAAGGCTAAATTTGGTTAAACGAAGGTTTATGCTGAACGCTTAAAATCGTAATAATTTATAAATGAGCATTCCTGTAGTGTCAGTATGTATACATGTAACGTATGAACCAAAGGCTGCCAGTGGACTAGCTGCCCAGTGGCATGTGTTTGGTACTGTGGAGTTTATTGGCCTTAATTGGTTAGCAGGTGGACAGGCTACACTAATTGCGGCAAGCTGTAAGGCTTAGCGTAGGTAAATGGAATGAGTGAGGCTTACCTATTCATGTCTGGCAGATAAGATTGTATGCACTACGTATGATGGGAGGGGGCTTCCATCTTTAATCAGAAGAACACATTATAAACGTACGCGGGCCATCTCGTGGCAACTTTCAAAATAACGATCCTAGAACATCTTTTGAGAAGTTTCTAGATACCATCCCCTGTGGCGATTCGCATTGTTTCGTCGGCGTGTAAAATGTGAAGCACATTTGAGGAGCTAACAGGTTTACTAGAAATCCCACCATCCGCCACCAGCAAGTGCAACCGCAGTAGACGTTAGATGAGGGCGGCATGTCGCTACTGAGGCGGCACTTGTTTTGTCTATGTCGCTGGCGGTAACAAACAGTGTGGCGATGCACGCTGGTTGTGTCGTTGGTAACGGCGACATTGACGGTTGACGATAGGCGACGACGGAACGAATGGGCGATTGTCACGAAAGTGCGCGTAGTGTGGCTTTGCGTCAGACGATAGCATATCAAGATCTTCATATAGATGTCGAGGGCGTGGGGACGTGCGTGTCGCACCTACTGCAAGTAAGCAGGTAGCCCGCTGAATAGGCTAGCTGCCAACACTAGGAGCAAGGGGCACGAGCAGCAACAGCAGCAGAGCACGGCAGGGCAGGCAAGCAGGGCAGGCAGAAGGCAAGGCAGTACAGCGCAACCATCAGCAACAAGCGACAGGGAGCAGACCAGCAGGGCAGCAGCAAGCAGGGCCAGGCAGAGGCAGAAGAAGAAGAATGTAGATAGTAAAGTAGAGTAAGTAGTAGTAGTAGTAGTAGTAGTAGTGAGTGAGTAGTGTAGTAGTGGTAGTGGTGGTGTGGCGTGGGGCGGTGGCGTGGCGGGCGGTGGCGGTGGCGGTGGCGGTGGCGGTGGGGCGAGTGGCGAGTGAGGTGGCAGGATGGAAGTGGCGGTGGCGGTGGCGGTGGCGGTGGGGGCGAGTGGCCGAGCGGTCGGGCCGGCGGCGCGGCGGCGGCGGCGGGCGGCGGCGGCGGGCCGAGCGGCGGCGGCGGGCGGCGGGCGGGCGGGGCGGCGGCCGGCGGCGGCGGCGGCGGCGGCGGGCGGCGGCGGGCGGCACAGCAGACAGCAGCGGCAGGCAATCACGCAAACAAGTAGGCTGTAACAGTAACAGCGCAGGGGCAGCGCAAGCAGTAGTAAGCAGTAGCTGTAACAGTAGGCGGAATTTGAGGCGACCGCATTTCTCCCGGTGCTCCCCCGCCTCACTGCCCCCTTATCCCCTGCCTCCCCAGCCCTCTCCCTGCCTCCCTGACATCATGTTCCCCCGTAAACCCACCATCTAAATTAAATATTTCCTGTGTTCGATCAGCCCCCAGCAGGAACACAATAATCGTTCGCTATAGCTAGTCTGGGTCTACTCTGCTAGCTAGCTGCTGCTGGCTGCTGCTGCGACTGCGACTGGGGCTACTGCAGCTTGACTACGTGCTACTATCTGCTACTTGCTACTGTTACTCAGCGTTACTAATCTTCTCTCTCTTCTCTTCTTCTATCTTCTTCTCTTCTTCTTCTTCTTCATATTCTTCTTCTTCCTTCTTGAACCTTAACTTACTTGCTCTCTTCTTAACTTACTTGCTCTCTTTTTGCTGCTTTTTTCTTACTTCTTCTTCTTCTTGTTCTTCTTTTTCTCTTCTTCGTTCTTTTGTTTTCTTGTGGCAAAACCACACACACACCTTCACAACCAACCATATTACCAAACACACACAAACAACAATTTCTCTCTGCTTTTCTCTTTCTTTTCTTCTTCTCCTTCTTCTTACTTCTTCTTCTTCCTTCCCTTCTGTCTTCTATCTTCTTACTTCTTCTAATTAGTAAATTCCTCTTCTTCCTTGCTTCTTGCCTTCTCTTCTTCTTCTTAACTTTCTTTCTCTACTTTACTTACTTCTTCTATCTTATGCTTTTATCTAAGCTACGTTGCTTGCTGCCGTTGTTGTTGCAGCTGCCAACCGTTGGGGGGCGCAGACGGCACATTGGCTACGAAATAGTATTTTAACAGCATTACTGTTTCGTTGTCGATAGTAAGGAGAACTTGGACAGTGCTTTACCGGTAGAGTAAGTGCAACGGTGCAGACTCGAGACGTGTGGGAGGCGTAGGCGTGCGTGCAGTAGTGTAGCATAGCGTGGCGCTGTGTCTGTAAAAAAATCTGAAATGTCTACGGTCGTATGCGCATGCTTGTATAGCAGGACAAGTAAGCTACGGTGCTGATAGACGCACGGCCCTGTGTTAGCAGAGCAGTAGCGGTGTAGATCAGCCCGGCAACAATTAGAGGCGCGGCGATATTGGTTATTAACTTCGTTTAGCAGGGCAAGATGGACTTTGTTGGAGCGCAAGCGTCGTTACATTTCGGTATGGTAGGGGCAATTCGAACCGACGCGCGCACGAACCAGAGGAACAGATTGTAAGCGAACACGGAAGCATTGATCGACAAGGCGAACTCCCTAATTTTCAATCGATATCACAAATTCAGACACTGGCGCATGTTGTGTAGTTTTGATGGATCCCGCCAACCATACGTCTCGGATGCAGAATTTGTAATGTCTGTTTATTCGAGATGAAAATGTGACTTGCAAAAATTGGGTCTGGTGGCAAGGGGCTTCTATCATATCTATATATCTAATCTATCCTACTCTAGATATCTACTCTCTCTACTCTCTCATCTACTCTACCTCTACTCATCTCTCTACTCTCTACTACTACTCTCCTCTCTACTCTCTGCTCACTCTACGTCATCTCTACTCTTGGACTATCTGCTACTACTCCTCTACTCCTTCTCT
>NW_014582244.1:1529-2863 GCF_000485595.1 Priapulus caudatus
GACTCACTGAGAACACTACTGACTCACTGAGAATACTACTGACTCACTGAGAATACTACTGACTCACTGAGAATACTACTGACTCACTGAGAATACTACTGACTCACTGAGAATACTACTCAGTGAGTCTACTACTGACTCACTGAGAATACTACTGACTCACTGAGAATACTAAGTGCCAGAATTTACTAGACGACTCACCGAGGACACTAACTCAGAACATCGAGGTGAAGAACACAGAACACGGGGGTGGTTAACACATCTGAGGAGTATGTTGCAATGTCGTGCTTAGTAGACGCGGACTTTAGTATCTACACGTTACCATGTACTATATCTACATTACCATGTAGTATATATACAATACCATGTAGTATATATACGTTGCCACGTAGTATTATATATAGTTTACCATGTAGTATATATACGTTACCATGTAGTATATCTACATTACCATGTAGTATTTATACGTTACCATGTAGTATATCTACATTACCATGTAGTATATATACGTTACCATATAGTATATCTACATTACCATGTAGTTTATATACGTTACTATATAGTATATCTACATTACCATGTAGTATATATACGTTGCCATGTAGTATTATATATAGTTTACCATATAGTATATCTATAGTTTACCATGTAGTAGCCAGGCAGTAGCTCCTGTAGGAACTCTGTTTCCTTGTGCTGTAGTATATATATGTTACCATGTAGTATATATATGTTACCATGTAGTATTACTACTAGTATCTATAAAAGGAAGCAGAGTTCCTACAGGAGCTACTGCCTGGCTACTACATGGTAAAGTGGTGTAGTATATATGTGTTACTATGTAGTATATATATGTTGCCATGTAGTATAGTATATATGTGTTACTATGTAGTATATATGTGTTACCATGTAGTATATATATGTTACCATGTAGTAAATATATGTTACCATGTAGTATATATATGTTACCATGTAGTATATATATGTTACCATGTAGTATTACTACTAGTATCTATAGTTTACCATGTAGTAGCCAGGCAGTAGCTCCTGTAGGAACTCTGCTTCCTTGTGCTGTAGTAAATATATGTTACCATGTAGTATATATGTGTTACCATGTAGTATATATATGTTACCATGTAGTATTACTACTAGTATCTATAGTTTACCATGTAGTAGCCAGGCAGTAGCTCCTGTAGGAACTCTGCTTCCTTGTGCTGTAGTATATATGTGTTACCATGTAGTATATATATGTTACCCATGTAGTATTACTACTAGTATCTATAGTTTACCATGTAGTAGCCAGGCAGTAGCTCCTGTAGGAACTCTGCTTCCTTGTG
>NW_014582244.1:6213-7648 GCF_000485595.1 Priapulus caudatus
ACTCACTCACTGAGAATACTACTGACTCACTGAGAATACTACTGACTCATTGAGAATACTACTGACTCACTGAGAATACTACTGACTCACTGAGAATACTACTGACTCACTGAGAATACTACTGACTCACTGAGAATACTACCGACTCACTGAGAATACTACCGACTCACTGAGAATACTACTGACTCACTGAGAATACTACTAACTCAGAACATCGAGGTAAACAACACAGAACATGAGGGTGGTTAACACATTTGAGGAGTATGTTGCAATGTCGTGCTTAGTAGACGCGGACTTTAGTATCTATATACGTTACCATGTAGTATATATACATTACCATGTAGTTTATATACGTTGCCATGTAGTATATCTACATTACCATGTAGTATATCTACATTACCATGTAGTATATATACATTACCATGTAGTTTATATACGTTGCCATGTAGTTTATATACGTTACCATATAGTATATATATGTTATCATGTAGTATATCTACAATACCATGTAGTATATATACAATACCATGTAGTTTATATACGTTATCATGTAGTATATCTACATTACCATGTAGTATATATACGTTTCCATGTAGTATATATACAATACCATGTAGTTTATATACGTTATCATGTACTATATCTACATTGCCATGTAGTATATATACGTTTCCATGTAGTATATTTACATTACCATGTAGTTTATATACGTTATCATGTAGTATATATATGTTACCATGTAGTATATCTACATTACCATGTAGTATATATACGTTGCCATGTAGTATTATATATAGTTTACCATATAGTATATATATGTTACCATGTAGTATTACTACTAGTATCTATAGTTTACCATGTAGTAGCCAGGCAGTAGCTCCTGTATGAACTCTGCTTCCTTGTGGTGTAGTATATATGTGTTACCATGTAGTATATATATGTTACCATGTAGTATATATATGTTACCATGTAGTATATATATGTTACCATGTAGTATATATATGTTACCATGTAGTATATATATGTTACCATGTAGTATATATGTGTTACCATGTAGTATATATATGTTACCATGTAGTAAATATATGTTACCATGTAGTATATATATGTTACCATGTAGTATATATGTGTTACCATGTAGTATATATATGTTACCATGTAGTATATATATGTTACCATGTAGTATATAATGTTACCATGTAGTATATATATGTTACCATGTAGTATATATGTGTTACCATGTAGTATATATATGTTACCATGTAGTATATATATGTTACCATGTAGTATATATATGTTACCATGTAGTATATATATGTTACCATGTAGTATATATATGTTACCATGTAGTATATATATGTTACCATGTAGTATATATGTGTTACCATGTAGTACTAGTATATATATGTTACCATGTAGTATATATATGTTACCA
>NW_014582244.1:7666-8847 GCF_000485595.1 Priapulus caudatus
ATTTACCATGTAGTATTACTACTAGTATCTATAGTTTACCATGTAGTAGCCAGGCAGTAGCTCCTGTAGGAACTCTGCTTCCTTGTGTTGCAGTATATATATGTTACCATGTAGTATATCTACTAGTGTCTATAGTTTACCATGTAGTAGCCAGGCAGTAGCTCCTGTAGGAACTCTGCTTCCTTGTGCTGTAGTATATATGTGTTACCATGTAGTATATATATGTTACCATGTAGTATATATATGTTACCATGTAGTATATATATGTTACCATGTAGTATATATGTGTTACCATGTAGTATATATGTGTTACCATGTAGTATATATATGTTACCATGTAGTATATATATGTTACCATGTACTATATATATGTTACCATGTAGTATATATATGTTACCATGTAGTATTACTACTAGTATCTATAGTTTACCATGTAGTAGCCAGGCAGTAGCTCCTGTAGGAACTCTGCTTCCTTGTGCTGTAGTATCTATAATTTACCATGTAGTATATCTACTAGTATCTATAATCTACCATGTAGTATATCTACTAGTATCTATAGTTTACCATGTAGTATTACTACTAGTATCTATAGTTTACCATGTAGTAGCCAGGCAGTAGCTCCTGTAGGAACTCTGCTTCCTTGTGCTGTAGTATATATGTGTTACCATGTAGTATATAATTATATATGTGTTACCATGTAGTATATCTACTAGTATCTATAGTTTACCATGTAGTAGCCAGGCAGTAGCTCCTGTAGGAACTCTGCTTCCTTGTGTTGCACCGTCTTGATGATGAACTCATCGTCGGCTGATATGTAGAAGACGCTGCCGCTAGCGCCGGGGTTCGACAGCTCCCGCAGGCCCTCGTTACACAGAGACAGCTGCAAATGAAAACACATAGCTGGCTAGTAAGACACCTTGTAGGGCTCAACCAAGCACCGGGCCGGGGTAGTAAGACACATAGCAGGTTAGTAAGACACCTTGTAGGGCTTAACCAAGCACCGGGCCGGGGTAGTAAGACACATAGCGGGTTAGTAAGACACGTTGTAGGGCTTAACCAAGCACCGGGCCGGGGTAGTAAGACACATAGCGGGTTAGTAAGACACCTTGTAGGGCTTAACCAAGCACCGGGCCGGGGTAGTAAGACACATCGCGGGTTAGTAAGACACGTTGTAGGGCTTA
>NW_014582245.1:0-815 GCF_000485595.1 Priapulus caudatus
TCTCTCTCTCTCTCTCTCTCTCTCTCTCTCTCTCTCTCTCTCTCTCTCTCTCTCTCTCTCTCTCTCTCTCTCTCTCTCTCTCTCTCTCTCTCTCTCTCTCTCTCTCTCTTGCTCTTTTACTCTCCCTCTGCGTTCTTTTTCGCGCCCCGTCTCTCTCCCCCTTTTCTCTCCTCTATCCTCTCTTCCTGCCCCCCTCCCTGTAGCTACTGCCTGCCTGCCTGCCTGCCTGCCTATTATAATTGCGGGTGCAGGGCGCTGCACAGCTCAGGCGCAGCAGCAGTGGCAGCGGCAGCGGCAGCGGCAGCAGCAGCAGCGTGCGTATTGACCGGTTTCTGTGGGTTACAACGTAGCAGTGGGGCGTGTGTGTCGGTCGGCAGCGAGCTAGGCAGCGATCGAGGCAGCAGACATGGCGGATAAGGCTGGGGAGAAACACGGCACTAAGCAGCAGAAATCGTCGACGATGGTACGTACGTTACGCCCGTATGCTAGCTTCCCTTATTATCTGTCTCTCGAACCGACGCTCGTACGTGTTCTCCGTGGTTATGTCTGAAGTCCCCCTTTCTCACACGCTGCCGCGTACACACCTGTCAGGTATATAGATATATATATAGGGGAGAGGGAGCGGTGGGCTGTAGTAGTAGTAGTAGTAGTAGTGCAGGGGTGTGGAGTATTGTGGATAGTTGGGCCGGATACATAGTAGGCAGTATGTGCTGACGACTGTCACCGTCACACGTCACCGGTAGCGTGGAGGTGAGTGGGTGTGTGTGTGTGTGTGTGTGTGTGTGCGTGCGTGCGTGTGTGTGTGTGTGTGTGTG
>NW_014582245.1:4973-5977 GCF_000485595.1 Priapulus caudatus
CTCTCTCTCTCTCTCTCTCTCTCTCTCTCTCTCTCTCTCTCTCTCTGTGCATGCATGTGTGTATGTGTGTGTGCGTGCGTGCGTGCCCGTGTGTGTCAGTGCGTGCGTGCGTGCTCGTGTGTGCGCGCGTGCGTGCTGGTGGTGCGAGGCTTCAGAGCGAATTCCGCCAGTAATAGTCACGGCAAATTTAATCAGCAGAATTTCCATCGTTCGTCATCCCGCAGCAGATTGCGTCTGTTCTCGATAAATGCTCGCGCACGCACGCACTCACGCACGCACGCACGCACTCACGCACACACGCACGCACGCATGCACGCCCACACGGATGGACGCACACCCGCAACGCACAAGAGTAAAGTAACCGCCACAAGATGTCAACACGGTTATTCGCGCACAAGCGCACGCGCACGCAATCGCACGCGCACGCACACATATATGTAAAATCGCCAGCAAAAGGAATATAAATAGGATCAGAAATCCGCATTTCCCTGGTTTCGCGCGGTCCATGGCTCAGCGTTATCGCAGCGATGTTGCAAATGCAATGAGAAACGGCCGGCATGAGCATAGCGAAGCTGCGCTGTGCAAAGAATCGAGAGAAAAACGCACGTAAAAGCATTTTCGCAGGGTGTGCATTCATGCCTGCCATTCGCAGCTCTTGCTGATTGATATACATCTATTGTAAGAGATATACCCGCCGCTAGCGCACACTCTTCTCTCATCCCTTCTACTTAGGTCTGCCATTATTCACGCCCGATACACATCTATTGTATAGCCTGTACTTGTCTCTAGCGTTCACTACACGTCTACTCCTCCTCCTCTTCCTCCGCCTCCTTCTCCTCCCCCTTCTACTCCTCTTCCTCCTATTTCTCTTCCACTTCCCCGTCCTCTTCCTGTTCCATTTTCTCATCCTTCTCCTCCTCGTCCTCCTCTTCCTCATCCTCTTTGTATTTCTTTTTCTCGTCATGGTATTCCCCCTCTTCCTCCTGCTTCTCCACCTCCCCCTC
>NW_014582245.1:6900-8323 GCF_000485595.1 Priapulus caudatus
ATTATGAAGGAGGGCGAGAAAGAGAGAGAGAGAGAGAGAGAGAGAGAGAGAGAGAGAGAGAGAGAGAGAGAGGCCATGCCATCCTACGCCACGCTATAGCGCCTTTATCTGTTATTGCGCTGGTATTGCTAGCGCTTCCCGCGTCACTATAGCCTATAGATTACTCACACAGACCATCGACGTGAGTGATCCTTCCTTCTGATATAGGCGGAAGTAAAGAGGACTATAGACACCCACCAACGATAGGAGATACACGGGGTGTATACCTCATGACGCAATACGAATACGGACAGGCAGACATTGGTGTGATAATGTACTATGGGCAAACGTTGACATGATGACGTAGACGAACTATGGAGAAAACTTGGTTGGATGCCAATAGCAGGATATAGATGGATATAGAGGTGTTTTTAGATCTAGGTGTACTTGGGGACACTGGCTGGTAGTGAAACCTTCCCTGCAATCGCCTGCCTAGCGCAGTAAGTGCAGCCTCATGCGTCGCGAATCCCCGACCCATCTTATGCTCTAGACTCGTCGGCAGGAATCGGAGGAGCAAGGGAATAAGTGCGGGCGATTGTCGGCCGTGAAGGAGCGAGCGGCTGCGGTAGACATTTTTAGCGGTTCTCTCTTTCTCTCCCTCCCTCTCTCACTCTTCCCTACATCGTCATCGTCCGCTAACATCGTCATCGTCCGCTTACATCGTCATCGTCCGCTCACATCGTCATCGTCCGCTCACATCGTCATCGTCCGCTAACATCGTCATCGTCCGCTTACATCGTCATCGTCCGCTTACATCGTCATCTTTCGCTCACATCATTATCGTCCGCTCACATCGTCATCGTCCCCGCTTACATCGTCATCGTCCACTTACATCATCATTGTCTGCTCACATCGTCATCGTCCGCTTACATCGTCCACTTACATCGTCATCGTCTGTTTACATCATCATCGTCCGCTTACATCGTCATCGTCTGCTTACATCGCCATCGTTCGCTCACATCGTCATCGTCTGCTTACATCGTCATCGTCCGCTAACATCGTCATCGTCCGCTCACATCGTCATCGTCCGCTCACATCATCATCGTCTGCTTGCATCGTCATCGTCTGCTCGCATCGTCATCGTCCGCTCACGTCGTCATCGTCTGCTTACATCGTCTGCATGTTGTTTACGTCGTCTGCGCAGCAATGGCATATTGTCGGCTGCTGCTACTGCTGTCGTCAATGCTGCGACTAATGTCGTGATTCATGCATGCTGTGTCCGCCGCCACCCCGCTGTGTGTGTCCGTGCGTGCGTGCGTGCGTGCGTGCGTGCGTGCGTATATATATATGTGTGTGTGTGTTTGCGTTCGTGTGTGTTTGCGTTCGTGTGTGTGTGCGTCTCTCTCTCTCTCTCTATATATATATATATAGAGAGAGAGAGAGA
>NW_014582246.1:0-405 GCF_000485595.1 Priapulus caudatus
GCCAAATTATTTTCTTCGGTCGTTCTTCTGCGCTCACGATCGGCAGGTGTGCCCGAGGAAGGTGTGCGTGGTCAAATCCTATCTAAAAATTTCACGTAACATTCCGTTACACTCATTCGTCTTCATTCATTAACAAAACTGAAAACGGTTCTAGATCCACACGCACACTCACCCACTCACCTGATCATCCTTTCGTCCATCCGTCTACAAATCCGATCATCCCTCGATTCGTCCGTCCGTTGATTTCTCATCGAAGCCATTCAGCCATCGATCCGCCCAACCATCAGGGGCATGTAAGGATTTGTACCAGGGGGGGGGGGGCTAACCCTAACCCAAACTTGCGAGCACGCGAAGGGGGGGTCTGGGAGGCCCTCCCCCAAATTTTTTTTGAAATTAGATTTCCTT
>NW_014582246.1:894-8323 GCF_000485595.1 Priapulus caudatus
CTATAGGGCCACATAGCCAACGCGGTACATAGACGCACACGTCAACATTAGCGTTAGCAAGCAGTATACAGCCAGCGTAAAACAATCGGAAGGGATCCTAGCTGGAATGTCCTCGATAACCATCATACCAGAGTGAGAAGAAGTCACGCGTAAGTATTTCCGGAATCTTCTCGCTTGCGTGGTTCCATTACAACGATGACGATGCTGTGAATCAACAGCTTTCAACATACACCGATATTCTTATCGGATCTGTATGGAGAAGACAATAGTCTATAGAAGATATGTAATGAATGAAAAGATAATGATGTGGGTGGGCGGGTGGAGAAAGTATAGCTTAAAAACATTACGGATTTAACTATAGTTTTCAGTTTAAATACGACAACTGAAAACACTAAAAACTAGCCTGTATCTCCTTTACCAGCCGTTACATAAACACTGTAGAAAAAGAAATCTCAGTTTCGCTGTTGACCAATAAAGTGTAAAAAATAACTTTAATAGCACTAGGGTATATCGGGGGGTAAAGGTCTGTATATGAATAACAACAGCATAATGCGCAGTCCAACCAATCAGCATCACAGGCCGTAAAGTAGCACTTACCTGTTTCATTTTCAGGCAGCGACACTCTCGCTCGTGCTTTGCTTGCGCTCACACGCTACGAATTAACGGTATACTACATAGATTCGGTATTGTATACCACATACCGGTATACATACAAACAACATTCATATAGACACACATATCATCACACGAACTTATATTAGAACGTATAATGACAACACAATAATTAAAAAGACGCGTCTAGTTACTATTAGAAACATAATCTCCCTTAGTAGAAAAACGTATTGATGTTACTGACGTATGCTATAAACACACAATATAACAAATATCTTAAAATATACTAGACACTATAATCTAAAACACACAATGTTATAATAACTGAATCTAGTCTACTCGTCTATACCATTCGCCCAAAGCTGTGGGAACGCATCAGTGTAATGAATGAAAAAATTTCGTACATATATTACTCTGTGGTGGTCGTGTGCTGTTGTGTAACCGGTGTGTGTGTGTGGTTGTGATGTGTGTTGTGTGTGAGTGTGGTGGTGGTGTTGTGTGTGTGTGCTGTTGTGGTGTGTTGTGGTTGTCGTGTGTTGTGTGTGTGTGTGTGACTCGTGGAGGGGCTCGACCGAATAGGTAACCTGTGATTTACCCAACTTTCTAGGCTTGTATGCGGTTAATGTGTACCCAGTAATCACAAAGTTAGACAACACAGCGAAAGTATAACGACAAAACAAAATGTCATTAATTCTTACCAAACTACAGAGACAAGTTATGGAGCTAATATTTAATGCAAGATCTCTAAAAGAGTTTACACAACGCAAAATACATTTAACTAGCCTTAAACAAGGAGTTTCAAAATACGTTTTAAGAGCATACGTACACACGAATACGCAGTAAAACTTTATTATATACTTACAACCAGATAGACAGAGAGACAAGAGAGAGAGACGCTGAAGCCACCGGTTGGTTTCTCTCCTCCCTCTCTCTCCCCTGACTTCTCTGGTAGAAACTTTGCTATATAATACAATTCTAACCCCGTGTACATTTTGTAGCTGCTACGCTCATTAATGTGTCTATAAAAAAAGCACATCCTTTCTGCGAAAATGCTACGTCCTCTTTTTAAATGATTAGGGAGGGTGTCTTTTGTTTACGTGAATGTGACTTGAGACCATTATACCAGTATCGAACTGTCATAACGAAAGCGAGTGACCTAAAAAGCCGACCGTGTATGTTGGCCACGTGAGACAAAAATACACTATTTAGGGTCACCATAAATCATATTATGGTCACCAATAAATCGACCATATGGAAGCGCAGGTTATATGCCCGATATAATCGAAGCCAATCAAATCAAAGGAAATTATGTCCACCATTAAATAACTTACCGTCCCCGTTTACAATTGAATAATGTATTGACGTGTATCGTCCCTCACGCTCTGCGCTACACAATGTACACGCTCGCCGACGATCAGTTCGGCCCGCGAACCAGTTAGCAGACGTAAAACTCCGGGCGCAGCCATAGGCAAATTTTGCAAGCGCTAGCATACATGCCATATACATCATACAAGCGCGAACCCAACAATGCGTCTAGACGCAAAACGGGACGCGAAGTTAATTTATGGTGGGACATAATCTTTGATTTGATGCTCTATTATATCGCGAGTTTATAATCTCGTCTTCCCATTGTCGATTATATGCTGACCATAAAATATGATTTATGATGACATAAATATGATTTATGCGATTGACATAAATATTAGTCATCATCTATTTTTGCTCCACCTGCAACCATGGTTGGCCCACGTGGACAAATGCGTCTAAGACGCGTCAAAACGGTGACGAATTATTTATGTGACATAATTCCTGATTGATTGGCTTCGATTATATCCCGCGCAATAACTCCGCCCCATTGTCATTGAATGGCTGACCATAAATAATGATTATGTGACCATAAAATATTGAAGTAATTATTCTGATATTTTCACCGTGGCCAAACCATCTAGCGTGTCCCTAGTACGAATAATAGACTGTCACGGAAAAAAAAAAAAAAAAAACCGAGCACTGCCCTGGTGCGTTGCCTATATCGTAATGGACTTAGCTTCATGCAGATATGCTATTATAAGCTCTCTTATACGAAAATCATCGCCCAAAGCTCTCGTTTGTAGCCCAATACGTTCACGGGCGTCATCGGCTGAAACTAACAGTATTTTTCCAGATTTTACAGGGCCACATCCCCCAAAAAGTACACACCGCCCACACTAGTGGCGCCGTTAGGCGCGAAGCACATGCGCGCGGTTGGAGCCTCCTCCAGAAATTCAAAATTTCAATGCACGTCCCGGGCACACAAATTGAGCACCATTGAGCCACACATTCAGTCAAGCATCAATACCTAAAAAACCATAATATGGAATCGTGATCGAGTGCTCATTTTGCCTGCGCTTTGCATACAGCAATAATGCCCAGAATGATCAAGCATTCCCTTCTTTTCAGATATCAACAGCTAGTTGTGCTTACCATGTAAAATTTGATTTCTTTAGCAATGAATAGGAAAAAAACATAAAACAAATAAAAATATAGCAAAATTCCATCAAATGTTTTCGTATTTTTAGCGCAAAATTTCGAAATGGCCACTTTGAAATCTAGACCGTATTTCAATACGGCAAATACGCGTCTGAACCGCCCCCTGCGTTCACGCAACATATGTTGTTTGCGGATTCCTGTATGTAATATTGTTATTCGCCTCTATGTTTTGAAATAGTTTGTAGGCTATGCGCATAAATATCATTGGTCCATATGCTTGTAGAAACCGAAAACATAAGCAGACGGAAGATTCTTTCATTAAAAAAAACATTTAAGAGATTAGTCGTAATGTGTACTATCGTCAAGGAATACTCGCAACAATATGCCCCATAGCGCGCTGCGCAGAAACACCTATGCACATAACGCCAGCGCTAAAAACACCATGACATAACGCCCACTACACCATGCCACATGCACAACGACGCACACACATTATGTGCGACTGCCCACAAGATAGCAGACTGTGATCGCGCACACACCACGCCACGCAGCCACACGCACACACAACACACACACGCACCGACGCAACGCGCACGCCATCGCAAGCATACGCACCAATCGACGCCAGCTACACAACACACGCACACACGCACTACGCGCGCGCACACACGCACGCACCTACCACACACACACACACACACACACACACACACACACACACACACACACACACACACACACACACACACACACACACACACACACACACACACACACACACACACATATAGGTCTATATATTATGTAAACTTCATTACCATTTGAAATCGTCGGCATGAGAAAGCACGCCACGCCCGCAACTACCGTTGTCGCAAATGTCGGCCACCTTCTACCAAATTTTTGCATGAGAGGCCAAATAATTAGGGATGCTGCAATGCATAAGGCACACATTATATAGTTTGCTTAACAATCAAATATAATTTTATTACTTACCTATAACTTAATGTGTTTCCTTAATTACAAACCTCAATGAACATGAAATTTACAAACCTCAATGAACCATGAGACCGTATCATTACATCGTTGTATCCTACCTGCTCGTTTGCTGTAAGCATGTCGATGGTGAATTTCGTTACAAAATGTAAATAATTGCAGGACACTAGCAGGGTGGCCTTATTTTCATTGTTAAATTGCTTTATAATATACTCACCAACATTTTTCTACTGCTCCCGGGAAGAAAAATGTAAGGTAGGCCCTACACGTTATCAGCGACAAACGCTCCTGAGCTATACGACAGACCGATGTACACTATTGCATTAGATGCCATGTAATAAAGAATTATCGATATTGTTGATCATGTTAGCTGACGTTACTCGATCTCATGTGCCAATAGACACGAGAAAAAGGCGCTCGCGTTGCTGGTCGCCGTTGCCAGCCAAGATTATTTTTTCTTCGGCCGATCTTCCGCGCTCACGATCGGCAGGTGTGCCCGAGGAAGTGTGGGTGGTAAATCTATCTAAAAAATTTCACGTACCATTCCGTTAGAACTCATTCGTCTTCATTCCATTAAGCAAATGAAAACGGTCTAGATCCACAGCACAACTCACCCACTCGCGATGACCCTTTCGTCCATCGTCTACAAATGCGATCCCCTCGATATCGGTCGTCCGGTTGATTTCTCATCGAGCATTAAGCATCGTCCCCAATCCATCAGGGGCAATGTAAAGGAAATTTGTACCAGGGGGGGGGGGGCTAACCCTAAGCAATTGCGAGCACGCGAAGGGGGTCTGGGGGGGCCCCCATTTTTTTGAAATTAGATTTTCCTTAGATGTGCGTTTTCTGCGCGAGGCAGGGGGGGCGGGAGTCCTCCTGGACCCCCTCTGTAACACGCCCCTGACGAATTGTATCTAATTTCAGTATTTCCCATGATTACTTACAAAGCGATCATCACACAATGAACTTCTTGGGAGGTAAGAGTACTTCAGGCGGGAAGCAAATAACATTGTCAAGCCAGTTAGATCAATAACGATGTCGCGAAACTGCTGGCGGAAGGTCAGGTGGCCAGGCACGTGGCGGGGAGCTCTAGGGGGGGTTTCCACCTCGTCAAATGAGAGATTTGGGGGGTCCTGCCGCCAATGAAATTTTAAAAATTTAAGACACGCAAGATCTTTTTAAAGAGGCTTAAAAATACTTTTTCAAAAATATAACAATATTATTTATACTTCCGTATAAGCCTAATTCTTTTCGAGCTCCTGAAAATTACTATGTCAATTTAATGCGTGTGAGTACACGTGTCGGGCATGCGTGCATGCGTGTGCAGGTCACGTGTGTGCATAGTGCCGTATGTGCGTACGTGCGTGGATGTGTACGCCTAGTAAGAGGTGGAACGTGCGTGCGGCTCCGTGTGCACGTTACAACCTGCGTGGTTATATGCCTGCGTGCGTGGAGTGTGATGTAACGTGCGTCGTGCGTGCGTGCGTGTGTGCTGTGGCACGTATCGTGCGTGCGTGCGGTCCACGTGCGTGCATGTGTGCGTAGGTGCACGTACACGTGGCGCGCGTGCGTGCGTGTGCCAAAGTACGGCGTGCGTGCGTGTGTACGTACCGTGCGTACGTGCGTGCGGTTGCACTTATCACGTGCGTAATGCGTGCGTGCGTGCGTGTGAACGTGAGATGTGCGTGCTGCGTGCGTGTGGAGTGGCGTGCGTGTTTACGTACACGTGAGTGCGTGCGTGCGTGTGTGTGAGCAGGTACACGTGTGATGCTGGTGTGCACGTACGTGCGTGGCGAGCGTGGCGTATGCACAATATACTGTGGCGTGCGTTCGTGTGCACGTACCCTGTCGTGCTGCGTGCGTACGTGCGTGCGTGCGTGCGTGATGCGTTTGATGTACAAGTGCGCGCGTGCGTACGCTGCCTATATGACGTAACACATGCGTGCGTTCGTGGTGGTGCGCGGAGACGTGCGTGCGTGCTGCGTACGTGCCTGGAGTGCGTGGGAGTGGTGCGTTTCACGTACACGTGCGTGCGTGTGGGTGCAGGTACACGTAGCGTGCGTGCATGCCGTGCTACGTAGTACGTGCGTGCTTGAGTGCGTGCGGTGCCGTAGCACGTGGGCGTGCATGCGTGCGTGCGTGCGTGTGCACGTACACGTGCGTGCTGATGTGTGGTGCCGTGCGTGTAACGTTACACGTGCGTGGCCATGTGGCTGTGACGGGCGTGGTGGTGCTAGTATAACAATACACGGCACCTGCTTGCTGAAACCGTTAAACTGCGCACTGTATGTTTTATAACATAAAACTACGTCATGTGTCAGTATTATATCGGTGTATAACATATACTATATGTGATTTCAGATCATTATATGACTCGGATTGGCAATATTGTAATCCTGCCTGTCCATAACGAATAATGTGTGTCTTGAATAAAATGATGATCGGAAAAATTTGGTCCGGCATGCTGGCGACTGACCTCGCCGTTACGACGGCTCCGCCGCACTGTACTTTAGCAGTGAATAAAATTCCTCAACCTCCTCTTGTTCAGCCGATCATCCTGTATATCAATGACAGGGGCAAATATGTAGAAAGTGCACAGTATTTATGTTAAATAACAAAGTTAGATGTGTGCGTTATTAATAGTTGATTAATATTGTATCTTAACGTTTGGCCAATCCTTATTGTTATGCGCGTGGCTGTTGCTATTGTCGGTGTTGTACTATTATAATTTGTGATTATATCAATATACTAAATATTTATATATATATATATAATAATATATATGTATATAATATAGTATATATATATATATTATATTATATTAGTTATGAAGTTATGTGTGTATTGTGTTTAGGTCTCTCTCGTATGTGCCGATGTCCTTGCTGTGTCTTGCGGCTATGTGTGTGTTGTGTGTGTGTGCGCGGTGCGGGGTGTGTGCGTGCGTGCTGTGTGTGTGTTGTGCTGTGTGTGTGTGTGTTGTGGTGTGTGTGTGATGTGTGTGTGCGTGCTTGCGTCGTGTGTGGTGTGAGTGGTGTTGTGGGGGGAGCATTGTAAGTTTTGGTTTTTTAATGGGTTTTAATACACGTAACGAAACAACTTGTACAGTACGCATGCATGCTACGCAGATAGTAAATTTATATATACTATTGGAATGTTCATTGCTTTACTCACCGGAATATAAGCTGCATAAAGAGATTCGAAACTTCAGTTTTGTTCATTTTGGCGATTTTTAACGATGCGTTATAGTGCTTTCTTTCGTGGTGAGTAAGAGCTAACGGGCGACTCTGGAAGTAGCCTAAAGAGATACGTCGGCATTACTAGCAAGGATTTAGGTTAGTAAGCCACTCTTCATAGCATG
>NW_014582247.1:0-8321 GCF_000485595.1 Priapulus caudatus
TTTGATATATCCGGCAAGAAGCTAGTGCTCGCGAGCCGTAATCAAATCACCGTCCATGCCAACGATGCAGTATTAGCGCGCAATTATAAACAGCCGGGACAATACGATGCGCTCTACCTGCCTAGAGTGTCGTGGCATACCGGTGATTTAAATGTGCATGATGTCGCCTTTGCCGCAGATGGTCTGTGGATTGTGAATACACGTTTTAGTTGTCTCGCCAAACTAAGCGATGAATACACTTTTGTGCCGCAATGGCGTCCGAAGTTTGTCAGCGACACCGTGCCGGAAGATCGTTGTCATTTGAATGGGCTGGCATTACTCAAAGGCAAACCACGTTATGTGACTTGTCTGGGCGAGTCTGACAGTCCTGGCGGCTGGCGTGAGAACAAAGCCAGCAGTGGCATGGTAATCGATATCAAGAATAATCAAACCTTGCTCGGCGGCCTCGCCATGCCACATAGTCCGCGTTACTACCGTCAGCATTTATACCTGCTCAATTCCGGTGCAGGAGAGTTACTGCGCGTCAATCCTGATGATGGCAGCCATGATGTCATTTGCCAGTTGCCGGGCTATCTGCGCGGGCTTTCGTTTGCGGGCGACTATCGCGATACATCGCCCCACCTTGTGAAAAAATTGCGGCGAAAATAATATTTTTGGCGGCATGCCGGCTGCAGGGATGGTTTTACGGTCGCTGCTATGCGTATCGCGCCGTTGTAATATCAAGACTGGTAAGGGCAGCAAGGCTGTTCGGAATTTAAGCGGCGGGTTGTGAAGAGAGAGTATTGTGATACGCGGTTTCTTGCCCAATATTCCAGCCGGCGAGGATATCCGTCAATACTGATCGGCCGGCTGAAGCGTTCGAGAGCCGAATGAACGCGCCCGGAATTTTCTTACTGGGATAAGGCCGCAAGACCTGGTGAAAGAGGTTACCGCTAGAGGGCTGTTATGTTACGGAGAACCAAAGAATCAAAGGGGTAGGAGCTAACGTAACTTCCTATCATTGCCGAACAACCACTGGCGGTGAGTTTTTAAGATCGACATAAACACCCAATCAAACACGGGCGTTAGTACCTGCTATCAGACACGTTCCTTCAATCGTTACCCGTTTTATTGTTGCACCCTGATGCAGACTATGCACAGGCGGTCGCGAGTAAGAGTGCCAGCAAAGACTTAAATCATGAATTGGCGATTAGCCACCGAGTGTCCTCGCTGGCGTAGTCGGACAATATCTGCCATGACTTCCTGCTTATATGTATATCAAGATTGGCGACCGGTTCATTCTACCAATAACCTCGAGGTTGCGTTCGCAGCCACATCGCGGCCAACCAGACCTCTAGCGCGTTGCACAGCCCGACCAACTCATCACATTGGCGTTGCCGCAAAATCCTGGATATTGGCCTGGTGCATCACGCGCTGAATGCATGTCCTGCATGCTGTCACCCCGAGGGCTAGGCGCACCCATAGAGACAATATCACTGCACCGACCAGTGCCGCAGACACTTTCGATAACGTGCTGCAGGGCGATACATCGGCGCTCTTTCAGACGAGTTAGCCAGGCTTAAGAGTCCTGACTGGGCATAATTCAATCTTGCAGTGCTGGTATAAGGCCGGCTATTGCGTTCATAGGTGGACCTTACCTGCCCTTTGGACCAATCAAGCCAATACTCGCCCTGTCGACGCAACGCTAGACGAAACGTCAGACATTCGTTGACCCACACAAAGCTGCTTGTATCGACACTTAAACTCCATCGTTGGACGCCTCCTTCCAGATCACCAGATAAAAAATGGCGCCGGCCAACAAGGGCTGTTAAACACCTAATTTAAGCGTCCGCTTTCGGCGGCGGTAATAGCCTGACCAGTAGTATCGGCGCGTAGCAAACCACAAAGGCCCCTGCTACACGCTGATGGTAGTAACAAATCGTCGGCCGATAAGCTTCACCAGACGGCGGCAATAAAGCCCGGTGATCCGCGCAGCCCTACCCAACACCCAATATCGTCTGCCGGCGACTCGCACCGTGACCAACCAGCTAAAGGGTGCCACAGCCAATCAACCTACGCGACCACGTTTAACGTACCTTCAACCCATTACCTCGGTCGCGCAACCTGATACCCAGTGCTTAATCCCAGTAACTAGCTGGCGCTGTCGATAAATAACAATACCTAGCCGAGCCAAAAAAGCGGGGAAATAAAATAGTCAAGGTTATCTAAATCCTCGGATTAGACACTGATCCCAACTCCTAGAAACACCAGTTCGCTGCATTGCCGTAGGGGGTGTTGGCGCAAAGTTCAGTCACACCGCCGTAAGGCGGCTGGACAGTGTCGATATATGGCCAGTCCAGCCATAATGATGGAGTGGCAAGGACGCGCCAGTGGCAGCCGCCCAATCCCATCAGCAGAAATAATGTAATTGCCGCACTCGATCACCCTGCTTTGGCGTGGCTAGGGTGCGCAGTGGCCTGCAGAAATAGATGTTGAAATAAAACACAGTGAGCAGCTGCCGAGTGCGGCACCTTGACGTGGCACCAATATCAATCACGGGTCGGAACAGTGGGTTTCGTAGATAGTCGCTTTGCAAAGCGGCACCGCGATTAAACCCATTTGCCGCGCCGACAACTGAGTGCGCCAGCAGACGTCCGCTGGGCAATCGAATTTCGCGCCAACAATTACATGCTTCACGCGATTCGGACGCAGCAACACCATTTCCTGCCAGTCACTGAATGCATTGACTTCAATCTGTTGCCGAAGTTAGTGATAGTTGAACGGTAGATCACTATAACGGCCATATGAGGACGGGGGTTTACAGAATTTTTCCATGCCGATAATAGCTTTTATCAAATCCAGTGCTCCAACGGGGCGGGCTTGCCAACGCCATGGCGCCATCGGTGGATAGCTGGCGTCGTTAGGTGATTTGAGGAATGGCAGGATGACCGTGCCAAATATAAAGTTGGCTAACGGAGTTCCGAATTAGCCCGGTTGCTGACGCAGGTAGATTCATTCCAGGCGGGTTTGCGACGCGATGGTTTTCCAGATGCCAGGTTAACGTAACCGTCATTTGTGAATCGTAATGGACCAGCCAGAAACCTTAACCAAGCAAGTCATTTTTCCAGGGTGCCCAGCCCGGTAACCGATACCATTAGCGCCAAGTAATGAAGTAGGGTTTTATGCTTGCGCGGGAATTGTACAGTCGAATTCCAGTGCGAGGTCGATTGTTTCTACGTGCTTGAATGGCCTGTTTAAAAATGCTCGCTGGGTGTGTTTTTCGGTCATGGTTCAGTATACTGTCGGCAACGGCAATACTTTAACTGTTTACGAGTGTGCCAATAATCGTTTCATTAACAGCAACCCGCAATTGTATTCCCGGTGAGAAGGCAAGTTCGGGTTCAGGCCCAAAATTTTGTTCCAGGGCTGCCATCCATGAAAGGCACAGTACATCCGGAACCGCAGTCAGCCTGGTTAGCCGAGACAATAGAGAGGATACAGCCTCGAACCTGTGACCGATCGGGCGTAGTCGTAGCAGCATCAGTCCCGGTGGGGCACAGGTCGAGTGGGATATTATCTCGCCGATTTATCAGAATAACCCAGTCTGCTGAAACCCAAATAGCAGTACGCCGCGAGTGCTCGAACTAAAATACTTTCTCATATTTCTTCCTCGGTTCAAATTTGTCTTGGACTCGCGGGCGGAAATATTGAATTGTTCCTGCGCAATTTGGTAACGTCGCACCTATAATTCCCACAGGTGTAGCTATCCAGGGTGCGCCCCCCCCCCCTCCCTCGCTGCGCAGGCAAAAGTAAGATTGGTATGTCCCGGCCTTTCGTCGCGATATCAGAGCTGTATCCAGACGCTACGACCATGGTGTCAACGATAGGGTGCCCATAATACTGGCGGGAGCGACATTCCGGTGTACCGGCGATACGGCTCTGATTTTACATCATATCGCCGGTTTCCGATTGCTCGCGTGGTTTACTCAGGACTGACATCTATGTGCTCAAAATCTTTCCCAAGCCTTTGCGGACCATTTCAATTGGCAAGGGCCATGACTATCCGCCTGCCGACATTGTTCGGTTGGTTCCTGTGGGCGAAGCTTCGCTATACCCCAGGATGAGCGTCGTCAGTTTCTTGATCAAAATAGGTGATACTGGCTATAGTGTCATTCTTGCGATATTCGACAGCCCACTTCAGAACTAGTGACCTTTCCGGATCAAGATCGGGTGTTGCCGCCAAACGACGGTGCTCAAATAATCTCTTGCAAGTGAGGCGCTACGTTATACGGTAGCCGTGGCGCAGGCTTTTATCGAACTGATCAATTAACCTGATAAACGGGCCACGTTAATCGAGATAAGCTCGAGTTTGAGGCGCGAATTCATCATGCTCCGCCTCGCGCGTAACCTGCCGAAATTTTTCAGGACTGGTGTCGGTGGCAACCAGTTCAGATAAGCACCTGACTGATTGACATCATCATTCAAATTCGCGAAACTCCGAACTACTGAGTGATGTTCAGTTTTCAGTGATTCACTAATCGCTTCATTTACCCAAGATTGCAGGGCTATTGTCGTCATTGCAGGTTGGTAGCTACCGGGATATTCTGCGGTGTCTCGATCCGTCTCGGTATTGAATTTCTGACTCTGCACCAAAGAAACAAGGAGACCTATGTCATAGTCGAATGTAGTAATGGTTTGATATCTGAATTTGATGAGTTCAGCGGCCATCATACTCTTGGCCACTTGAATCCAACCATGCAGCGGTGCTGGCGTCGCATTACCTAGATTATTGATTGCCTCATCTACGCCAGGGGCGCGGTTACGCTATCCGCTTACCGGTCAAAAGTCAAAATCGGATTTTCGTTCTGGCCTGAGAATGATTGCTTGCGTCGAAAATTCCTCTATCAAATCCGGCGCCTTGAAATTAACAGAACCGTTTGTCTATAGGGGGTCCTCTTCACTATTGCCATTACTCATCGCGCGCGGAAGACAGTGCCGTCAGTCGAAACAATCTTCTGCGGTCAATGCGTAAGTGAAAGCCATTCTGAGCCACCATTGATGCCGGGCAATCACCGGATCTAACGCCTCCGTCGCCCCGGCTTGGACACCCAACTTACGCGACCGATGCCGACGCGCGTCCTTCTTGGTGGTCGATAATTGATCACGCCGCCAATCGCGATCGCCTGCCATATAAGGTTGTTTGTGTCCGAGGCAAGACTTCGATGTTATTCGTAGCGGCCACCTGCTCAAGGCTGGAAAGTATCGAGACTCGCGGCAGTCGTCGCATTACTGGTGACACGCATACTCGTTAACACTAAACTAACGATGGTTGGTTCATTGCCCTGGCCTCTTATCTTGCCACACTGGCTACCACGGGCACCGCTGCTAGAACACGATCAACGAAGCACTTGTAAGCGAGCGCATCTATCAACAAACTGGATACCATTCGCGCGCAAAATTCTTCGGCGCTTGTAGTAAGACCGACACTGGAGTGCCAACTCGTGTATGCGCGTTTGAGGAACTCCTGGAAGGAGAAACACAATCAAAGACCGCTGCGCTTCGTCGTTAGCAATCGGATTGCATGACCGCAACGAGTAAACAGGAATTTCTTTGTGACGATCGATCTGAATCATAAAAACCTCTGGGTACCGGCCCGTGACCAGTTAAAAAATAAAACATGGGCAGCACTACGCAGGTCGGAGCAGGCTAATAGGAAAATTAGACCCGGATGAAAACGCACCGATAATTTCACTTATCACAAAGCCGGTGCTCCGGGCCTCGACAGCGTCGATCAATTGAATCTGGCAACTAGCCTTCCCGGGGAGTATTAACTCAGTGGTACCCTATATTGCACAATCTGCTTTACCCGTTGGCGGGGGCAGCGTTCGCGGGTTGACTCGGTAAAATAGGGGCGCACCGACTTCCCGCTTTTGAATCCAGCTCTCGTGGACACCTTTGGTGGCGGCAAAGATATAGGGCAAGAGTCAGGAGGCAAGGATTTTAGCATAAACTACATTGATTAAAGTAATTTTGATACCAAAAAACTTTGAAAATAGATTTATTAAATACTGTCTTCAGGCAGTAATGCAAATCAGAGACCCTAATCGATGCCACTGGGCCAAATCCCGTAAATGGGAGGCATCATGCTAAATGAGTCTACGTTAGTTGCGAAAAAAAAAAAAAAAAAAAAAAAAAAAAAAAAAAAAGTAGCATACTTATCAAAGAGAAAGGCAGGCCGCGGGTGCGATGAGCGAGCACCTCAGGTCAATTGCGGCATACCTCACCTCGTGCATTGAGCGCGATCGCCATAAGCCGAACCCTGGCGCTCGCGAGAGATGGGACTCGCTGCGTTCCAATGGCGCCAAGCCTGGCATGATCCGTTTCGGGGCCTGGAGTTTCTGATTTGTGACGCCCGATGTTTTTGTCCCGCTAAAGGAAAAGGTTGCAGACCTATTTTTGTTGGCTTACGCAGAAAAATTTGCTTGCCCCATTCGCTGGCGGCCGAGAAGGTCCGAGTGTGGAAAAAATTGCGCGGCGACCGGCTTTCGCGCCGAAACTCGACAGGGACGTAATTGAAGCCAGGCCGACATAGTTGCCGCCACCGGCGCTTTTCAACAACCCGACCATCCCGCCGGTTGTGCTGAAGGTTACTGAAATTACAGCAGATACATTCTTTCACAAAATGCCGCAATCCCGACAATTGCCTAAGGCGCTGTTTATGGTCGTCCGGAGGAGGTTCTTTCTCGGCGTACAGATCGCGGATGAACTTCAGCGCGCAGAAGAGTGCTGTCCATCCTCGGTTGGCCGCGCACGACCGACCATTCGAGCCTATCGCGCAGGGCGTGACTCTCGTCTGGTGCTGGCGGGTCCTCGGCCAAATGGAATTGCCGCGGCTCTGGAGCCGCGGGCCGGAACATATTCGCATCGCGGTGTGCAGTGGCGCCCTACGGCCGCCAAACAAATCGACTTTCGACGTTTAGCGGAGAGGGGCATGACGCTTGTGGCCGGACGAATCGTTCAAAGATGGGCATGATTCTCTTCGCGCCAGGACCTTTGGGCGGGGCAATGATTGCCACAGGCCGAGTGATAATTACCTGTCATGTGTTGCGACGAAACCGAACGCGTACATAAACTCGTAATGGTGGCCGACCTTGCCCGAGAGAGCCAGGAGCCCGCTAAAATTACGCGCGGAAACTGCCAGCATGGCGTGACCGACCCCATTCCTCGAATTGAATCTGCGCCGAAGCAGGAATAACCTCGGACTTGTCCTGGGGCCAACTGGCTTTGATTGCTGATTGACGTTGGCTGAAAGTTGAGCGTCTTCGGCGAAGACGGCAGGCCAAAGCGACCACCGCGGTGTTCGCCCGCAGTCGGGCGTCTATTTCCCGGTCTGCCTGGCAGGGTCGCGCACACGGGAGTCCTCTTTCATCGTGGGCGTCTTGCGCCACGCCACGCGACAGTACCTGGCCGATCAAATTTCGAATACAACGCAATATCAGGCTTACCGAACCATTTTGACGTCTAGTAGGAAGCCCGTCACCACTGCAGACGTCTGATAGCAGCTCAGTAGTGGCATCGCATATCTTCCGGCCTTACTGTCCAGGCAGTCCACAAAATCGAGTGGCGGTACCATCCAGCTCGCCTCTCGGTAGACCTGAATACCTTCGGCCCGAGAGACGGTCGAGCACCTCTGTGGGCATGCGTGCGCAAAAACTCATTGGATCTTGAGTTGGAAAGGGGGGGGGGGGCGCCAGTTGCAATGCTGGGAATGGCCACTAGCCCCTGCTAAATCCGCGCCGCGCCAGTTGCAATGTGGACATGTTTCGCATTTCGATGGCCAGACACCATTTGTAACATAGGCTTCAAGTTAGCGCGGATACAAATCGCATCTTGCACAGTAATTGTCGGCGCTCTTTTGGCTGCAAGTAAGGAAATGCTTGAACCCGGCTAGCCGGTTTACGACAAAGACAACCACTGCTTGCAGCACGCCAGGGCAGCCATTTTCTGGCTTCCCGCCACGTCAGCAGCGATCGATTAACCGATTCCAGTCATCTCTGCTGGGCTAGCGTCTAACGCAACGCAGTGCATTCGCAAAGACGGAGCACCATCCATATGCACGTTGTAACCCATGTTCCATGTGCGGTTTAAGCACTGCCGAAAATTTCATCGAGATTGATACACCGTCCGACTTCGCATGACTGGGGTGATGCTTAGGCAGTGCGGGTGCGGGCTGAATGCACGTACCGTTTCCCGCGGATCATGTAAGTCAGTTTGTCACAGGGGTGATTTGCCATCATCACTCGCCTATCGGATGAGCTTTGGCGCCACCGGATAAAAAATTC
>NW_014582248.1:0-622 GCF_000485595.1 Priapulus caudatus
TGGAACGAGTTACAGCCATTTTACAGTAGATGTATGTCACGTTCCATTTCTGTGATAATACATTAAGAGAGTATGGATAGCGATGACGGCTGTAAACATACAATTAGATGAAATAAAGATATTCTATGTACATTTAGAAAGACATAATATCAACGAATGAATGAAATCAAGCCAAATTAAATCAGATGACGTACGAGCGCCCTCAAGCGTCGATATACGTAACGAAAAACAAGTTGTGAATATACATTGTTATAAAATTACAGTACATTTAGGATATATGGCATAATTAGGAAAAAACAGCTGGACATGATTGCATTATGAAATGATCACTATGCTATTCTAGTTCAATTAGACGAAATATTGGTGCAAAGCGATAATATAAACGAATAAATGAACCCCCCCCCCACGGGATCACCGTGTGTGTGTGTGTGTGTGTGTGCGTGCGTGTGTGTGCGTGTGCGTGTGCGTGTGCGCGTGCGTGCGGAGAACCTTTCTATTGTGTGTGATAGTGCGTCAACGATTGGCTTCTTGCCATTTTTTTGCCAGCTTTTAATTCATTCAAGTGCATTTGAGAGCATAATAATGATCATGCACAACTTGTGTTTTAATAAATTTATTACCG
>NW_014582248.1:5023-8320 GCF_000485595.1 Priapulus caudatus
AAGTACATGTCCTCACTGGGGTTACCTGTGCAGACTTACCTAGGCTAAAATACCTTTGCCCTGAAAATTCTAGGGGGGGGCGACCGCCCCGTGCTACCGACCCCCCGTTGACAACAACAGCACTGAAATCATCTCCCCTGAAATTTTGATAAAACGTATATTTTACTGAGAACGTTAAAACTGCAAAAAAATATGAGAAAAACAACCAGATTTAAACCAGAAAGTGCATATTTTCACCCCTTATACAAAATCGGGATTATACTTCCGTTCGGGTCTCAGCACCCCCATCCCCACCAAAAAAGTGAGATGAAATTGAATTTTCCCATTCAATCCCCGTGAAAATTCAATATCCCAACTCTCAATAGGTCTATTCTAATTTTGAATAAAGCAAGGATTTAACTTTCGTGAGCAGTGATAAGACTTTGGGGATTTTGAAAAAGAAATCGTATATGCAAAATTAACCGTCTGAGTTTCAGTAAAATAATGTCATTCTTGAAACGAGTTACAGCCATTTTACAGTAGATGTATGTCACGTTTCATTTCTGTAATTTAATACATTATGAGAGTATGAATAGCGATGACGGAATTGTAGATAAATATCCTGTATTTATTGTCTGTAAAATATTTATTTTTTTCTCCATTTTCTTCGTGAAAGTAGGGGGGATCTAAGCCACCCACCTCAATAAGTGTAGGGGGATATGCCCCCATCCCCCCGCTATCTACGCCCCTGTCAGATAAACTCAAATTTGACTTTTGATATGCATACAAATATTCATAATCATAATCTTTGTTAGCAGTACTCTACAGGTGCCGCGGAACGATTTTTGAAGTGGGGATGCTCAATTTGTTACGCTCGATAGTGGCCAATGCAGGTTTTCGAGGAGGGTGGTAAGAAACAGGCGGGGGTATGCGGGTCCTCCCCCAGAAAATTTTGAATCCCTCATTTTCCTCCTGAAAGTAGGGGGGATGATTGTACACGCCATCCCCCCCACGTCAATAAGTGGGGGGATGCATCCCCCCATCCCCCCCGCTATCTACGCCCCTGATAACCGTATAAAATAATAGTATAGATAGGTTATCTATACTATTTCTATTGACTCAACAAACTTTTAAAACAAGAGAACAAACGCCATTTGCAAATATTTCTTTTGGTTTATGATCGGTAGATAAGTACGTTAACTCATTAATATAAAATATAATATCACTATAATTACAATTCTTTGTGTAAATGTGTTATTTTCATCATAATCTTAAGTTATGAGAGGGTCTGGGCTCTCGTAATACTACATACGTACGTATACGTACTCGTACTATAGTATAGAGTAGCCCTTCGCTCCGTCGCAGGCAGGAGGAAGGAGCGAAGAGCTATAGTACTAGAGCTACACGTACTCGTTGACGCTAGACTGGGCAAAAAGTAAACAAACCTTTGTTATTAAACGACACGTATGTGAATTAGTGTGTTTTTCATAGAAAATACATCAGAAAACTTACTTATCTACCGATCATAAACCATAACACATATTTACAAATGGCGTTTGTTCCCTTGTTTTAAAGGTTTGTTGAGTCAAAGCAAATCAAAGCAGCCAATCAGAGGAGCCCAAAACTCTGCAATGAATATAACGTGTAGAAAAAAAAATTCGCGGGCGGGCCCGTGGCCCCCACCAATTAAGTGCTTTGCGCCAAGGCGCTCGCGGTGTGCGCTACTCGCGCACACTCTTTATATACATTGCGATGGAAGTAACAGCGAAATCATCCCCCCACCCCCACAACTGAGGACCTATCTACGCCACTGTCCCTCTCTCATCGCTTCATCGTGGCTGCATGCTGACAGCTGGCCAACAATCTCCTCCGTATTGTCAAGGTTTAGCTTCCTTCTGCATGCAAACGACGGAGCGTCTATCTCTCTTTCTCCGCACAAAATACGTTAGTTACGAAATGCGTCGTTTTTTTTTTCATCTTGAATCGTCGGATAGCCGTGTCGTATAACAAGGCGCCCCGTATGAGATGTAATCAGATATAAAGCAAGTGCGTGGTTATGTTTTAGGATGGCCGGGCAACGGTGAGCAATTCATGCGTTATAGTCGCAGTAATCGCTGCGAGAGAACAGGTGGTCACATTGCAGACGCCGTGGCGGCATTTCATTCGCACAATACGCCACGGAATACCTCCCATGTGTCGTATATGTGTGCCTGAGTCGAAACGAGCACGTTTTTACAAGCTGTTACCTGTAATACGTGCGTATTTTTACCTGCTGGATATAGGCAGGTTTTTACAAACTGTTACCTGTAACACGTGCGTATTTTTACCTGCTGGATATCTAGGCAGGTTTTTACAAGCTGTTACCTGTAACACGTGAGTATTTTTACCTGCTGGATATAGGCAGGGCTTTACAAGCTATTACCTGTAATACGTGCGTATTTTCCCCCTTGAACGAGCGCGTCAGGACCCGCTGTTGCCACTAAGTCTCTCTCGCGTACGATTAGATCGTGTAATACCCAGAGTACATTATAGAGATTATGTACTATTAATCTAGTAATTAATCTAGTAATTAATCTAGTAATCTAGTAAAGTAGAGATGATCTCTATCATGTACTCCTGGTATTACCAATAACTGCCTCACGTTTGCACCGCGCCATATCTCTCGAACGCGCTCACACATAACGGCCGCGATGACGCACCTGGATAGATGGTGACGACGATGACGATGACAAGAATGATGATGATGATGACGATGACGATGATGATGATGATGACAATGACGATGACAATTCCACTAACGATGACAATGACAATGACAATGCCAGTGACAATGACGATGACGATGACGATGACGATGACGATGACGATGACGATGACGATGACGATGACGATGACGATGACGACAGCGGAGATGAGGAAGACGCCGACGAGACGGCCTTGTAAGCCGATGACGTCGTTCACTCGCTGCCGCCGCCCGTTCGTTCGCTAGCAGCTGCTGCAACGACGATGTTGATGCGTCCGTTTTATCGACGGAAGAAGAAACGCGTCGCCAGGAAAAACCGTCGGCGGCTAGTCGTCGTCGTCTGCGATAATTCTGTCCCTGGCTTCGCATTACAGCAGCTTGTCGATGTGGCGTACGTCGCTCGTCCGTCGCCGGTTTAGCGACGCATATGAAATTCGTGTTTGCCGTGTGTGCGCCTCGCAAGATCGTCTGTGCACGCAGATATACCGTGAAACATCAGTGTTATCCAACGATGACGCGTGTGTGTGTGTGTGTGTGTGTGTGTGTGTGTGTGTGTGTGTGTGTGTGTGTGTGTG
>NW_014582249.1:0-3190 GCF_000485595.1 Priapulus caudatus
GTGATTTATATGCTCTGTCTAAACATAGAAATTATATAGATAACCTATCTATATTATCTATATAGGGTTATATAATCTATATAAGGTTATCTATATTATTTCCATAGAAATTAGGTTATCTATAATTATTATTTCTATGATTACTTCTAATATTCTATGGCTCTAAGCAGAGCACTTAAATCAACGAGTGCCGAATTAATTGAGTGACTGTGCTCTGCTCACTGATCTCTATAATATAATATAGAGATTATATTTAATTAGAGATTATAGAGATTATATTATAGAGATCATGCAGTAGCTCTCCTCTAACGAGTCTAAACTTTCAGACCGCCTTTACCGCCATCTACTCTGTTACTGACGTGAATGCTCACTTGTTTACATAGTACGCTTTGAAAACATTAGCGGCATTAGTGTATTATTTGTTTTCGTTACTTGTATATTTCCGCATCATGTTAGATCTACAATAAAATTTGACTATACGTAAGTTAACATTATAGCCCGCGTACAGTTGCCACAGGGCTATAGAACATTCTATTACGAATGTAACGTTGAATTAAAGTTAGATGTAGAAATGATGAAGAAAAAATCCAAACGTGTGTGTCAGATATTAAAGTTGATTCAGTTTAAAGAGGCTAGATTATAGATATAGTTGAACGGCTACTGAATAAACTTTAATATCTGACACACAAGTTTGGATTTATTCTTCATCATTTCTACATCGAACTTTAATTCAATGTTACATTTTGGAGCCAGTGACCAGTCCAAAACCTGGGTATTCCTTTGCGGATGCAACGCAAGGTACCGCTACTTCACTATATCGATCTACGGGCCAGCAACAAAACAGAGAAAGAGAGTGACGAGAACAGGAGCAAGAGTAGGAGAAACGAAGAACGACGGAGAGCGATCGAGAGAGACTAAGAGTGACGGTGAGCGAGAGAGAGAGGGAGGGACGGAAAGAGCGAGACTCGGGAGTGAGAACGGTGGATACACACGGCGTAAGAACTACTGTGAGTAAGTTAGCGTGAAGGAAGGAAGAGCCGGTGTTGCATCTGTGTTACTGCGAGGGCAATTCCGAGTCTCGACCTATGTGAGAGAGAGAGAAAATAGCAGAACAGAAAAGGCAAGGCTGACAAAGCAGAGACAGGACATGAAAGATATATTGCAAACTGTAATGGCCAAAAAAAAATTATAGAATTTAATTGGTGGAAAGCTTCAATCTCGTGCTGTCGAAACTGGACGTGAAAGTATGACATCATCAGGAATGTGTATTTTTATCTGTTTTTCTTTGTTTTATGAAAGCGGTATTTTTTTAACGTACGAATGCTCGGGATCAACTTACTCCAGCCAGTCAGCGGGAACTATGTATTTCCGCACGTGGAGGAGTGGGCGGGTTGTGATGGTTGTGGACAAAAACATTGTTGTCAAGCCACAAATTAATAATAGTATCAGTAATTTGTTCATCTTTCATGACAAAACTAATATTACAATTTTTTTTGATCGCATTTAAAATTTGTTACTTGACAACAACAATGTTTTTGTCCACAACCAACACAACCTGCCCACCCCTCCACGTGTGGAAATGCATATAGTTCTCGCTGACTGGCGCTGCTGCAGCGCCACCAAAAACGGCCGTTTGAAGTTTGTAAATAATGTTCGTTCACAAGAAATACTGCAAGTAGACCATTTCAACAATAGTTAGAGGTTAAATTTTAGTAGCGGATATAACTTAATACATATATTTACTTCGGATAAGAGGCATTAATTACCTACCACAGACGTTTTATAGCCGCGAGTAACCATGAATAAGTTGGTCCCGAGCATTCGTAATAGAATGTTCTATAGCCCTACGGCAACTGTACGCGGTCTATAGTACTAGAGCTAGGACAATCATACCCGTACCATGAATACTATTTTTATTTGTACTCTGTCTCCGGTGTATCGTAATGGCCCTAAACCGTAATCATGATTCAGATCTTTGAGTTTAAGCCATTTCTGCTGATGATTGCGTTTCACTCGCTCTTGCAATGTCACACTTGCACTTGCAGTGCATTGTAACCATATATAATATAATACAGTAGTACTACTACTAGTAGTAGTACACTACTGACTACAGCCCATAGCCACTGGCACTACTAGTGCTGCTAGCAGTAGCATGGCACTAGCTCTGCATACTATAGTACTAGAGCTAGGACAATCATAACCGTACCATGAATACTATTTTTACTAGTACTCCGTCTCCGGTGTATCGTAATGGCCCTAAACCGTAATCATGATTCAGATCTTTGAGTTTAAACCATTTCTGCTGATGATTGCGTTGCACTCGCTCTTGCAATATCACACTTGCACTTGCAGTGCATTGTAACCATATATAATATAATACAGTAGTACTACTACTAGTAGTAGTACACTACTGACTACAGCCCATAGCCACTGGCACTACTAGTGCTGCTAGCAGTAGCATGGCACTAGCTCTGCATACGTATAATGTCGCCGTTTGTTCCACAGCAGGGCGGGTCTGTTGAAACAAACAGTGTCGAAACAATGCAAAGCGCAGGCGCTGTATCGACCATGCCTGAAGTTAGCATTCCGCTAGTCTCTGGACGTCCGCTATTAGAGAGAGGAGGTGGTGTATATCCTCCCCTTGGCCTACCATCTCTTCCCGGCAACCAGCAGAGTACATTGTCATATACGCAGCTGTGGAAAGAGAACAATTACCTCCTAAGACGAAGTGCGACATCTGCAGATGGTAATTTTTGATAACAGTATTCAAGTTAATGAAACACAAGCTGCTAAATCAACAAAATCATGGAGAACGTTAAACATATTTATAGTGAGTAATGCCTACAGGTGTACATGTAATCGTACGCATCAAACTGCTGTGTCATAGCTAATGATCTATAGTTGATACCAAGCAGGTATATTATTTATATATTTTTGCTCTGGTTTGAATAGGTGGAAACTAGTTAGACTGCATTGTGCAATATGTTATCTGCAGGTGATGTCATGTCGCAAGGAGGAGGAGGAGGAGGAGGAAAAGGAAGCCTTCAGTTGATGGAGAGGTTCAAACAGATCAGGATGCTTCAGCAACAGCAGCAGCAGCATCTTCTTCAACAACAGCAACAGCACTTAGCGGCACAGAAGGTAAACATCTTTCACAGATGGTCAAAATCCTTACACGGAAGGTAAACAT
>NW_014582249.1:3200-8320 GCF_000485595.1 Priapulus caudatus
TTGTGAAATTTGTTTAAAATTGGGTTTTGTTGGCCGTTACGTTTAAGTGTCTCAGATAAAGATGGATAGCTCTCCATTCATAATAGCGTAGTTAGCAAATCAATTATCTCAAGACAGAATAGTGTAAGCACCTCAATCAGGGCTTCATTACTCCGTTGAGCCGCAAGCCTACGGCTGCAAATAGATGAGCTGGCCTAACCTGCAAAACCATTAACGCAGGCAAAACTGCTCCAAGCGACATGTCACGTCATTGCACGGCAGCAGCCACTGCATGCATAACGTTACATGTAACTATACTGACAGTGAGCATGAAGCCCATAGCAAAGTAGTATAGCGAGTTAAGGAGCATTATAACGACTTCTGTTAAAACCTCAAATACTTAGCTTTTGTGAAATTTCACGTGTGAACATTGTAGCGCTCATACATCCAGGCATATATAGTCTTAGATTATACTAGGGCAGAACACCGGCAGTGCACATCTTTCTAAGGCAGTAAATCAAACCAAGTGTTAACACTCTTGATGGTGTCGAAAGATGGGCGGTGTATCTCCCGACAGCCTGTCTTCCTCGCTTGTTATGCGGGTTGCATCCCCCCCGTGTCGTCCTGCGCTTGCTCCTCAGTCCTTTGCGGCAATGCAGTACGTGCTAAGCCCCTAACGAGTGGTGACATCTTCAACTGGTGTTCCGCGCCATTCCATCAATTAAACGCGCATATAATATGCCAATGCTTAAGTCACTGCTTCCGCACGCCTGTTGAACAAACAACTATATAGTTTTTTCAAAGTTCCCGCCGATTGTGCGCGTCAACAGATGTCGCTCTCTATGTAGACACCATGAAATTCTCGTACCCTTTTCGCCGCACTGACCTTTTGACCTGCTAGCCGGTCCAACTTTTCGGCGCACTACGGTTGATGTTCCCTAGCCCTCTTTAGGCCCCACCCTGAAGCTAACTAGGGCCCTCAGCCTCTCGCGCAGTGTTTCCTGCTCTCTGCTGGCCCTCGAGACTACTGCAGCGCTAGCTAGTTCCGGATACCGTTATCTTAAGAATTTGTGACGCAATTCTCGCCATTCCTCCATAATACTCCACTAAGGTAAGCAGAGTGAATGTTCCCGTGCCTTCTTTTACATATCCTGCCTCTTATGACCTTTGACCTTTTCGATTCCGCCAGCTTCGTACTATCTGTTTGCCCAACTTCGGTTGACCCGCAGTTCCCTGCGCCGCCTACTTATGTGCAATCGTGACCTCCGTCGACCGTCGACGTTGCCCCCGCCCTTTACCTTTTGTCTCGTGGCTCCTTCGGCCACGCCCTTATGCGCTTGATTCCCCTTCGCTTTTACAGATTTAGTGCCAGATATCTTGTGTGACAGACGGTCCCGACGCGTCCCGTACGGTCGACGACGCCTGGTGTGTCGATACGACTCGTGTGCTTCGGACTGGACAGGACGCGACGTGCTGTTCTGTGGCCCCTAGTCGTCGTTCCTTCTCTGGCGGCGTGTGTGCGTCTAATTGCTCTCGCGATTCACTGAACAAGCTGCATCTGGACTATGTATCAGATGAGCGACAATAAAAGCTGAACAGTTAATCTACTCTCATTAATGTTAAATATGTGGATCGATTATACCAATTTTTACCTTCTACTATTCGGTGACGTATATCACTTCAAAGTCTGTGTCACACGGTCCAGCATATGCCACGTTAAGTGAGCACCACAAGGAGCAGCCCGATCCGTTTAAGATTGCACACCTTGTAAACAATGTGGCGAGCAAAGTCTCTAGACAATCTGGCACCTGCGTGCTATCCCGGACGAGGGGGGGGCTCTTGAAACATCTTCAGCCGCCCAGCTGCCTCCGGGTGCAACTCTGCGAGAGCGTGTAGTGTCGAGGACTCGTGTTCAGACAGTTCGACTCGTTGGTGGGAGACGGTAGGGTAGAGCGCACGCGGCTCTGTGATAGCGAGTAACGTATGTATACGTTGCCTCGCTCCTACTCTGTAAAGAAAAGTATTGAGTGATCTTTGTCTCCCGTAAGACAAACAATCGAGGAACCTAGATATCGCGAGTAGTGATCCTGTTTCCGATTAACTTTCACGTCGAGGAGCTTTGCCAGACTGGTGTTTGTTTTGTTTATTCTGTCTCTGAATTGCGGCGGCTATGTGCCATGTTCTATAGGTGCTTGCTAAGCGAACACAAGCCTCATCGATTCGATCCCGGTCTCCATGATATCAGGCTCATCTGTTCGATTGGTCTGATGCGGATTCCCGATACCCCTGTTGTAGCGAGCTCATCGAAATCTGACTTCGCACGGTGTCGTCTTGGAGTCATGAGCCAGCCTGATTTCAAGCGTTTCTACAGGCTGATGACGAGAGAGAACCGGGCTGCCGTGGCCGCGGCTGATTGCGCCGGCGGCGCGGTTGGCGGGCGGCGGCGCGGGCTGGGGTTGGGTGCGGAGATTGGGGACCGGGAAATCATTCGATTCCTTTGATGCGATTCGCGGCGATAAATACTGAAAGTATCTATTTTTAATTATTTTCACGTTATTTTTGTTAAAGTATATAAATTATTATAAATTGCGGCAATGGAATAGCTAAATGGTGAGTAGAGCTAGAGAGTGTCAAAGAGTATGATGGTAGGAGGCGAGGGGCGGCACATTGCGCTGATATATGCATGTGGTGGATGGTAACACGCGAGGAGGATGATAAAATCAGTGCCTGTATATCGCTGGTAACACTGCCACAGTAATAGCGGGGGCCCACGCTCAGGCGTGAGTTCCTGTGAGCCGCGTGCCATCTGTTCTTACTTGTAGACATAAAAGTGTGTAGACGTGCTTTGAGTCGATGTTCGAATCCGAAAATATGTAGGCAACAAAAAATAAGTCAGAAGATCGGATGCGATGGAAGACGATCATCTCATAGTCCGATCAATTCGTGGAGTTCGTTACAGCGCCCTACATTTCTACGTGGTCCACCTGTAAGATATCTGGGTCCTTATTTACTGTATTACTGAAGGAGACAGCCTTTTTACTGTCATGTTGGAGAAGCTTGATATCCCTGTTGAGCGAGCCGAGCGTCGGCCTGTCAGTGGGGACGATCTGCTTGAAGACTCTATAGTAAGTGATGAGCTTACTCTTTACCGTGTGAAGGTAGTTTTGCCACTGTGTGGGAGATTTTTACCTCCGCTCGTTGTAACAGAGTCTTTTACCGTTCTCATTCTGTGTGGGAGATGTTTACCTTTCCGTGTAGCAGGAGTTTACATGTGTGGGAGATGCTTACCTCTTGCGCGTGTCAGGGAAGAAGATGTTGCGGCTCGGTACGCGTCGTGCTTGCGCCTATCTGCACATCTCGTCGCTTCGATCTATTTCAGCGGCCATTAAGTTGACCGTGACCATACTATTTTATGTATATCCGCAGTTGTGCCGATTGTCTATGCTGCCCATGCGAGATGTAGCTACCACGTGATAACATATCATAAGTGTTCTAGCAGATTTGACTTTTATTTGCTCGGCCCGTTCGGTCCGGCGTCAATGAAAATGCCCGTATCGTTACCTGTCTTCTCCGATTATTGATCCTTTTGTCTATACCTGGCCTGCCGGCATCTCCCACGGCCAACGTGACTGTTTTACACCATGCCATGCACACTCCCCCCCCCCCCCGTACATGACAATCAAATATGCCCGGTCCCGGGTTCCACAGGCTACGGTAATACTCGCCTCACAGCTCACGCTGTGCTGGGCGGCTGCGCGACGCTCTTTTCGCCGGCGGCATGCCTTCTTACGGCGACCTTTGATAACTAAAGTGAGGGATGTCGGTGGCTCGAGGAGTGTCAGATAGCCGCCCTTACAAATCGCTAGATACCCTACCCGTATCGTCCATACCCAATGCTTTGGATAGTATACCAGCGCTTGAGTAGCGAGAGCCAACCCATGCTGATTAAGAGGTACTCTAGAGCGAATTATTTTCTCGGCAACGTATGGGCGTAGTCAGGCATTTAGCTTCACTGCCGCGCCGGGATGCCCCGATATTATTTTCACTCGACAGTTGAGCGAGCGGGGCGCGCGAACGCAGTGCGCAAGGTCCGCACCCGCTGTTTAATCACGCTCGCCGCCTCGGGCAAGCGTGCAGTAATCTGGGCTAGTGTGTCGCTAGGCTTAAGCTAGCTTGCTGTCACAGCAGACACGATAACACGGCAAGCCAAGACTGCGGTGTAAATGGCAGACTGTTGATTGTCTTGAAAAAAAATGCTATACTGGGCCAAAGGATTCTATGCCCAATTGGTAGGGCAAAATTTAATGTTGTAAGCACATATGCTATGATGCCAAATTTTTCAGCCGTGAAATTTGTTCCGTGCCGTTAAAAGAGTTTTACCATGTTGGAGAATGTTACCTTCTGTTAAGGATTTGACATCGTGAAGAGATTTCTTACAGCTTCTGTGGCCTCTACGGGCTGTGTAAACATCTCTCACAGATGGTCAAAATCCTTACACAGAAGGTAAACATCTCCCACACATGGTAAAACTCCTTACACGGAAGGTAAACATCTCCCACACATGGTAAAACTCCTTACACGGAAGGTAAACATCTCCCACATATGGTAAAACTCCTTACACAAAAAGGTAAACATCTCCCACACATAGTAAAACTCCTTACACGGAAGGTAAACATCTCCCACACATGGTAAAACTCTTTACACGGAAGGTAAACATCTCCCACACATGGTAAAACTCCTTACACAGAAGGTAAACATCTCCCACACATGGTAAAACTCCTTACACGGAAGGTAAACATCTCCCACACATGGTAAAACTCCTTACACAGAAGGTAAACATCTCCCACACATTGTAAAACTTCTTAGACGGAAGGTAAGCATATCCTATTTAAGCTAAGCATCTCCCACTGAAGGCAAGCTCCTCTCACAGATCATAAGCTTCTCCAACAGACAGTAAGCTCCTCCTTCATAAAGTAAGCAGTTCTTACAGGTGACACACTAGAAATTAGGGCTGTAACGATCCACCGAAATTGAATCGGATTGAGATTCTCTTCCCTCGATCCGATCCTCGACGGACTTGCGGCCCCGGTTTTTGGCGCGCGGCGCACAGCTCGCGGCGAAGCCGCGCCCCAACGCGAATA
>NW_014582250.1:3321-5172 GCF_000485595.1 Priapulus caudatus
GCTGTAGCGGCGGGGAGGACGGAGCGGGCGAGCGGGAGCGGGAGGCCGGTGCTGGCAGGTGCGCGGGGAGCGGAGGCGGAGAGGCATGAGGGCGGTGCTGGTAGCGGCGGGGGGGGAGCGGGAAGGCGTGCTGTACGGCGGGGAAGGAGTGGGGAGGTGGGGGAAGGCGTGCTGGGTAGGCGGGGAAGGCGGGGAGGCAGGCAAGGCGTCTGGGCAGGAGTGGTGGAGCGGGAGGCAGGGAGGCGGTGCTGGCAGCAGTGGTGAGCGGGAGCAGGGCGGCGGTGCTGGCAGCAGTGGTGAGCGGGGAAGGCGGGGAGGCGGGGGAGGCGGGGAGGCCGGTTGCTGGAGCAGTGGATGGAGGGCGGGAGGCGGGGAGGCGGTGCTGGGCAGCAGTGTGGAGGCGGGGAGGCGGAGGAGGCAGGGAGCGTGCTGCAGCAGTGGGTGGAGGCGGGGAGGCAGGAGGCGGTCTGCAGCAGTGGTGGAGCGGAGGGCGGGGGGAGGCAGGGAGCGGTGGCTGGCAGCAGTGGTGGAGGCGGGAGGCGAGGAGGCAGGAGGGTGGCTGGCAAGCAGTGGTGGAGCGGAGCGGGAGGGGTGCTGCAGCATGTGGAGCGGGGGAGGCGGGGTGGAGGCAGGGAGGCGTGCGCAGCAGGGTGGAGGCGGAGGGAGGAGGCAGGCGAGGCGGTGCTGGGCAGCAGTGGTGAGGCGGGGAGCAGGGAGGCGGTGCGGCAGCAGTGTGATGGGGAGGGCAGAGGCGTTGTGGACGCAAGTGTGGGGCGGGAGGCGGGGAGGCGGTGGAGCAAGCGGCGGAGGCGGGAAGGTCGGGGAAGGCAGGGGAAGGCGTTGCTGATGGAACCGTCGATTAACGTCGTGGTGCGTGCGTGCGTGCGTGCGGCTTGCGTGCTGCACGGGGAGGCAGCGGCAAGCAAGCGGCGTCCGTCGGCGTATAGTAAGTAGGCGTAAATGAACTAAGAGCGTGTCATTAACGCAGCGGCAGGGGCGGCGCGTGTTGGGATGACGTCATTGCTACGTGCGTTTTGCGGGCGCGCTGGTAATTGTAACGTCGTCGCGTCGCTTAATGTCGGTTGGTCGGCGATGCTTGTTGTGTGGAGTCTGGGCACTACTGATCGGCTGCTGCATGGCTGCGTCGACGTCGTTGTTGTTGTTGTTGTTGTTGTGGCTGCTGTGTTGTTGTCTGTTGTTGTTGTTTGTGTTGTTGGTTTGTTGGCTGGCTGGCTGCCTGCTGGTGTTGTTGTGTTGGTTTGTTGTGTGTTGTTGTTGGCTGGCTGATAATTGTTGTCGTTGTTGTTGTGCTGTTGGCTGTTGCTGCATGCCTGCTGGGCTATCTTGCCTGCTACGGGTCGCTACCTCTTAAACCTGCCTGCTGCCTGCTGCTATCTGCCTGCTGGCTATCGCTCCTATCACTACCAGCACCGCCTCCCTGCCTCCCCCTCCCCTCCCCCGCCGCTACCAGCACCGCCTCCCTGCCACCCCCTCCCCCTCCCCCGCCGCTACCAGCACCGCCTCCCTCGCCTCCGCTGCTGCTTCCTCTCCAGCGGCAGCTGCGGTCTCCTCCCGTGTGCGGCGGGCGGGCAGGTGAGCGCAATGCCCGCCGTCCCCCGTGCGTGAGTCGCACATATGAAACATCGTCACGCTCTGAGTTCGCGGGCAGTGTCAGCGTAAGCCGCCGCTCGGCCGTTGTGTAGGGAAGGTTTTTATATCACACGTTGGTAGTCAAATGATGTTCGAAGGCGTCGTGTATAATATAGACTGCTTTATTCTAATATATATATATATATCTCTCTCTCTCTCTACATATATATATATATATATATATATATATATATATATATA
>NW_014582250.1:6764-8317 GCF_000485595.1 Priapulus caudatus
GAATGTGCCGTCCTTTTCTCCTTTTCTCTCTCTCTCTCTCTCTCTCTCTCTCTCTCGCGCGCGCGCGCTCTCTCTCTTTCTCTCTCTCGCTCTCTTTCGCTCTCTCTCGCGCGCTCTCTTTCCCTCTCCCGCTCTCCCCCTCTCTCTCTCGAGGGTCGCGAGGGTTTTGTGCGGATCTATCGTGTCGCCATTATCGCAATTACCTTAATTATGTAGCGCTCGAAAACTCTCTCGAATTATACCTGAACAGAAGCGGCATTAAATATATATGCGGCGTCGCACATATTGTGTGCGAGCGTGGTTTGTGCTCGTGCTCCCTCATTACACTTGCAGTTGTCAACAGCAATAGGCCATTTTGTTAGCGCTGTTTTTCTATATATATGCACGCACAAATATATGGACCATATAATGCTATTATGCTGGGTGCTGTCTGTTCGTATGCCTGTCTGTCTGTCTGTCTGTCTCTCCGTATGTATTTATGTGAGCACCATAGCAACGCGTGAGATCTTGCGCGATACAGCCAACTCAGCAGGGTAGCTCTGGATTATGAGTCAGCAGATTAGTCGTCTATATAAGATGCCTGAAAACGACTGCTTATCTTAATCTGCGCATTTTCACAAATATCGATACAAAACAATGCGACTTTACGGGTAACAATGATTAAGTGATTTTTTACTATCGGACTGTAGACTTTCTGGTTGCGCTCTTTTTTCTGTCTACAGTACTCTAGGGTGTTGGATTTTTCTGTTGACACGTCGCGTAGAATGTGCCGTCCTTTTCTCCTTTTCTCTCTCTCTCTCTCTCTCATCGTCTCTCTCTCTCTCGTCTCTCTTTCTCATCTCTCGTCGCGCGCGGGCGCTCTCTCATCTTCTCTCTTCCGCCTCTATCTTCGCTCTTCTCTGCGCGCGCTCTCTCTCCGCTTCGTGCCCGCTACTTCCCCCTCTCTCTTCTCACTCCTCTCTCTCTTCCTCTCTGCTATAATAATATACTATATATCACATATTAATTATAGTATATATATAATAAAAGGCCATTACTACTATAAGTTTAGGTACAATCCGTCACGAGCGAGGCTTCACGGCGTAGTAGTAACACGACATCGAAATAAATTCCTGATGTAAAACCGTTTTTATTACGACGAAATGCTGCTTTTTTGCATCAATCGCTCATCAGCACGCCCACACCCCCGCATCATATAGCAGCCACGCCGAATCCCGCTCGTTACCAGCTGGAGATGATGTCTTCCCTCATCCTCAGCAGCATCGTAGACAACCATATGCACGTACATTACGCACTNGAGAGAGAGAGAGAGAGAGAGAGAGCGCGCGAAAGAGAGAGCCCACTGGGGCACAGTAACCCTTTGAAGACGAATAACAAAAAACAGCTGAACGGTTTTCCCTCCGTTCCAGACACTAGACACGCTTTCTCTCGCGCGCGCTTTCTCCCCCCTCTTTCTCTCGCGCGCTCTTTCTTTCTCGTTCTATCTTCTCTCTCTCTCTCTCTCTCTCTCTCTCCCCCCTCTTTCTCTCGCGCGCTCTTTCTTTCTCGTTCTA
>NW_014582251.1:0-3141 GCF_000485595.1 Priapulus caudatus
ACACACACACACACACACACACACACACATACACACTCGCGAGAGGAACAGAGAAAACTCCGGCGCGAATGTTTCACGCTTGCTCGTCCCCGTGAGTGGCACAACAGCAGAAGGCAGACAGCTGTGAAATTATCCAGCAAAGAGTGCTGCCGCCGGGCGTCGTACGAGCGTGACGAGCCCCAACCCCGGCCCACTCGTCTGGGAAGCCGTTCTCGGGCGTGAAAGAGGACAGCGAGGACAATAGAACGATAGGCTTTGAGAGTGGCGCTAGCGAGCGTGGTCGGTATTAATGACTGGTCGTGACTGCTGCGGCAGCGGTGGAGGACAGGCAGGGAGGCTGGAGAGAGGATGCGAGAAACTCATGCTCTCGCAGGAGAAATACGTTTATTGGCTTCTTGTTGAATGTAAACTCTCTCTCGCTCTCCTATGTTATACCTATATATATATATATATTATATTATATAGATTCCAATGGTTGTTTATGAACTCGTGTGTAGAGAGTGCTCAATACTACCATGAGTAGAGCAAATATAGATATAAGTTAAACGGCACGTAGAATTTCTGACTCTGTTTAATTGGCATATATGCATATATTGGCATATATTGCATATATAATTATTGACTCTGTTTTATGCAATAAACAGAGTCAACAATTTTTACCGTGTCCAGTATAACTTGATCTACTACTATATATAGTATATATATAAAAATTATATATTTAGTGTGTCTGTCGCAACGATGTGTGCGTGCGTGGTGCGTGCGTGCTGGCTGCCGTGTTGCGTGTCGTGTGTGCTTGCCGGCGCGCGTGGTGTGTGTGCGTGCGGTCTTGTGTGTGCGTGCGTGGCGTGCGTGCCTAGATCGATGGTCTGCGTGTGTGTGTGTGTGTCGCTGTGTGCTGTGTGTGTGTGTGTGTGTGCTGTGTGTGTGTGTGTGTTGTAGTTAATGTATGTGTGTTGTGTGTGCTGTGTGCGTGCGTGCGTGCGTGGCGTGCGTGCGTGCGCTGTGTGAGTTGTGTCGTGGTGGTGTGTTGTTGTGATGTGTGTGTATGTGTGCGTGTGTGGCGGGTGTTGTGCGTGCATGCCGCGCTGTGTGTATGTTATAGCGGCGAGAGGGTGCCACGTCTCAGCCCTGCGCGCGTGCCGCGCTCTCTCTCTCTCTCTCTCTCTCTCTCTCTCTCTCTCTCTCTCTCTCTCTCTCTCTCTCTCTCTCTCTCTCTCTCTCTCTCTTTTGAGCTGGTCCACCAGAATATATCGTTCGACGAAATTTGCTTGTCTAAATTCCATCCGAGCTACACGGCCAATACATCAGTGCGGCGACGGCTGCAGCATGTTCTCGCAGACAGCTTCGTCCGCCACCTAATAGCCCCGCGTGTTTGTCTATGCTGATTCGGCCGGCACAATTTAACATGTATATTGGCCCGCGTGACCTCCGGCGCAAAGAGTTAAGTGGCGGCAGACGAACGCGGGCCGTGGTCGGCTCGCCGTTAATGCATGCGCGCAACTCTTCGGACACGAGTCAACACGCCGTATATGAAAATCCGGACAATCTTCCGGCGCCGCTCTTGTTCTACATGACGACAAACACGCACGGACGGCAGCGACAGCGTAGGCGGCGGCGGCGGGGGTGAGGCCGGGAAGCAAGCGAGAGTGCCCTTGGCGCGCTCGCACTCTTGTCTCTCTCTCTCTCACTCTTCCTCTTCTTCTCTCTCGCACTCTCTCTCTGTCTCTCTCTATCTCTGTCTGTCTCTCTTACTGTCTACGTGTATGTGAGTGATATATACCCCATATATATATATATATCACCCACTCTATCTCTATCTGTCTGACTTTGTCTACTTTTGCTCTCTCTCTCTCTCTCCCTCTCTGTCTCTGTACCCTCTCCCTTCTTTCTCACACTTCTATTATCTGCATCTCTCTCACACGTTCTCACTCTCGCCCCCTCCTCTTCTCTTCCTGCCTACCTTCCTACCCTTTCCTATTTATTTCGGGTTGCAGAACGCATACATATGTTCTGATGCGTCCCTCGACTGTTGGCAGCAGTGTAAAACAGCGCGGTGCGGCCGCATGCATGGTAGCCATGAGTATAACGATGATGTATACGGACGCCCTTCTTCCCCGGCATGCACATACATACACGCCTTCGTAGTCCCGCAATCATATATTAGATAGAGCTCGTAATATAACGCCATGTTTATATATATATAACGCAAATATGTAATATAACATAATATATTTATGTAATATAATATTACGCTATAACGTCCATAAATATATAACGCGAATGCTTGCATAAGGAATTATGCATAAATAAGGAGTCTAGCCTCCGGCCGGCATGTGATATAGGCCGAGCTGGAATACAATATACATAATACATATATAATAAAATATGTAATGTAATATGCGGGTCTGAAATATGATATTTGAATATGACACGTATTAGGCCAGTCTGGAATACTCACTCTATATTGGAATAGGGCACGTAACATGAGGCCGATCCACAATATTGTATTAAAACAGGGCACGTAACAGAAGGCCCGTCTGTAACACTATATTAAAATAATGTCCTAATAATAAGGCCGAGATGCGATATCATGCGCGTGGAATAAAGGCGGGTGTCCTGGAATCCTAGAGCCTACTAGCTACGTGCATCTATCTATCTATCTATCTATCTATCTATCCATCTATCTATCTATCTATCTATCTATTTATCTATCTACAAGCCTCTATTTACGCCTATAGCTTCGTGTTGTATCTATAACATGCCGTGGAGCGTGCGTTGGTGGCATGCAGGTCGGTGTTCGCATAACCAGCACGCGTGCGGCAGAGATGGAGTTAGTGACGGCACTCTCTGATTTGCGATTGTCAGCAAACACGGACGATGCCTACGCGTCTACTTGTTAACACAAACACGTGCGAAAGTGGCCATATTATTGCTCTATAGCTAACGCTACATGCATCTCTATTTCTCTCGTTTACCTCCTCTACTCTCACACTTTCTCTATTTGTCTCTATACCCTCCCCCCTTCCTTTAAATATTTCTCTGCGTCGCTCGCGTTTTCATTCTCTCTCTCTCTCTCTCTGTCGCTCTCAATCTCTCTCTCTCCCCCCTTCTCTCCCCCCTCTCTCTCTCTCTCTCTCTCTC